>NC_090935.1:333434588-333737618 GCF_040938575.1 Ambystoma mexicanum
CACTTTTATATATTATATCACTATGCGAAAGATCGTTGGCACACGCGGAGTCGTATTTTGGGACTGCACCACTCGTAGACAATGGAAATTGCAATTGTACTGTAAGTAACCCTTTAGATTATTTTATACCAAATATAATTACAATAGCGTAGCATTAAAGACCGCTCAAGTTGAACTTGTTCGTTGAAAGTGGCATAATGTTTTCTACCGTGCACTATCACCGCCGAATTGATCCCCTGTCGTTTAGAGGGCTCTGAAAAAGGCAGACGACACAGGGTGGGTTAATAGAAATAATTTAACCGGTCTATAGGCGGTCAAGCGCTCTACTCGCTGTGCTACTTCACTGTAGCCTGTCAAGTGGCACAGCGAGTACAGCGCTCGCTTTGACATCCGTGCACAGCTTGCTAACGCAAGTTTGAATCCCGGCAAGGCCAAACTCAGCCTTTCATCATTCCGTGGTCGATAAATGAGCACCACACACCGTGGTTAATAATAAGCACCGCTTAGATACCTCACGGTTCTTAGCGCTATATGAATGGGAAAATATTATTATTTTATTATTAACACACTCTGTTCCACTATCTTCGATAGCAAATAGTTTCACGCCCTAATAAATAAAATGATGATTTTTAATGAAGATCGGCTGGTGAGACTAATTTAGTTTTTTAAAACAGGTATGTGGCTCCATTTTGCCTATGTCACGATTTACAGACTCCAGCGGATGGGGTCTTCAACTGCCAGGTGCAGGTCCAAATATGCAACTTCATGACCCTCACCATTTTATGGGACAATCGCCAAGGACCAATATGCCCTTACGCAGTACTAGCGGCTACAAACAACATACCAACCAATAGGGTGGTCTAATGGCTCGTTGTTGGAGCAACCTTCCGATTATCAGAGCGACCATTTATTGCTTTTATCATAAACCAACAGCCTATCTACCGCAAAGGAACAACGCGTGGCTCCAAATAAACTTTTGCTGATCGACAGCAGAGACAATAGCAAATCGCTGAATATTCACTAAACATTTCATGTGAAATAAATGTACTTTACCAAATGTACAATCCTGCTGTTTACTTTTAAACCACAGTTTCATATTCCGAATTGTGGCGCACTGAGTTGTAAGCTGATCTAACACCCTCTGTACCGCAAAGGAACATCACGTGCCTCAACATGAACTTTTGCGGATCGACAACAAAGACAAATGCAAATTGCTGAATATTCTCTAAACATTTGACGTCAAATAAATGTACTTTACAACATTTACAATCTTGCTGTTTGCTTTTAAATCACTGTTTCATATTCCGAATTGTGGCGCGCTGTGTTGTGACATAATATGTGTTGTCTTCCGGGTTCTGTGTAAAGTCACTTAGGACTGCAGAGAACTGGGCGTGTTTGATTACGCACCCTGTAACGTCACGGAGAGAGGCGAGGAATATGAATGCTTTGATAATATCAGGCTTAGGGGCGGGAGATATGATTTAGTGTCGCAAAAGCAAGTCAGCCAGGTCAATAGCGCCAGTCATAGGATTATCACATAATGTCGGCGCACACCAGCCGGATTTATCGTTTCTTTAGTGGACAAAAAGTCGGTTGACGCCCCTAGGAAATTGTACTATTAGCGGACAAAAGGAGTGGTCTTAAAACACTTTCACCCTGACAACGAACAATACAAACAACGTTCTCAGAACACCCCCATTTTGTGTAATTGCAACCATTTCGGGACACTGCAAGTGTTCTTAGAACACATTCAACTAGACAGATTACAATACGGACAGCGTCCTGAGGACACCCCCAGTTTGTGTATTTACGAACAATTAAGTACACCGCGAGTGTTCATAGCTCATTTTTACCTTCCTTGCGAACAAAAATGACACATACTCCGTCCTCTAAACACCCCACCTTTTAGTTTATTTACAAAATGTCAGAACAGCCGTATTCTCCGCGGACAAATCGAACGCAACAAAAACGTCTAGCACATAAAAAAACAAAACATTGAACCTATCTCATACTCCCCCACCCTCCCCAAACACTCTTACACACCAACACACGGCACTAAATACAATTTTTTATCCACGTTTCACTGCGCTGTACGCGGTCGACTGCGAATACAAGATGGCAGGCGCCACAGAAAATCTGACGCGCTCCACGCCCCTTGCCGTCCAATCAGCGAACACGTCGCATGTCCGCGGACATGACGCAAGGCCATGGGCGAACACAGATATCACTAATTTTTTTGCCTTACATTTTGGTCATTTTTAAAAAAACTACTGGACAGATTTACACCAAATTTCCAAAAGCACGCTTTTGGGACCAGGCCGCCGCTCCTGCCGCAAATTTGGGACCCCCCCTATAACTTTTCCCCCCTGGACGAATCCTCACCAAACTTTGCAAAAAAATTCAGAGTGACCCAACTACTTTTTTTTGCAAAGTTTGGTGAGGATCCGTCCAGGGAGAGCGAAGTTATAAGCCGCCCAAAAAGTGCTCTTCGAATGGACAAAAGCAACTTAACCATAACTACATGGCCACTACATATATATATATATAGAGAGAGAGATACGCCACAGGGTTTCAGACGATACTCAACCCAGACATTCTTCTTGACATGATTGCGAGATAGGCAGCTCTAGTAGCAGATAGCATGTGGAGCAGCCACCTCAATTTGATAGTGATTCCACATGCACCACCGGACCCAAAAGGACAATGTTCTTACCTGTACCGGGGCTGTGGAGCAGTCCCTCTAGCAAACCAGCATTGTGCAGCTGCTGCAATTTTCTCACTCAAACTGGGACACTGAACTGGATTGTAAATGCAGTGGGTGATCGACTAACACCAGTGGGCCCATGGACATGGAAGGGTTGCAAGGCGGATTAAGATGCCTTTTGTGATTTTGCTCAACTGTAACACCTCCCCCGGAGAAAGGAAAGCCAGTGGTTTGTCTAGGGAACTAAGTGACGGAGAGAACCAACAGACCAAGTGGAGGATGGCTGGTGTATAAATAGGTGGTGGAAAATTGCTGAAGAAGTGTGCAAGGTGAGGTATTGGTTGGTGAGAGACAGAGGTAAATTGGTTTGAGTATGCCTGAAAGGAGTGTGAGTGGAATTACTAGTAGGGAGAGAAGCGAGTGAATGAGAAGGTAACTATGAAGGAGAAAGGAGGGTGACCTTTGGAGAAGGTATCGGTGTAGAGTGGTGGTAGTTTGTAGAGGGGAGAAAAGTAGTGTTGTGGGGAGGAGAGAATAGTAGAGGATAATATAGGCAGGTAGTTGAGAGAGAGGAACATCAAAGGGAGAGAATATGGTGTGTGGGAGGAGAGAGAGGAGAGGAGGTGGGTGGATCAGTAGGGAGATGAGTAGGAGGAGGGTGACAGGGAGAGAGACAGAGAGACATAGGGAGAGGAATACCAGAGAGTGAAAGGAATGGACTAAGCGGGTCTTGAGTATCAAGCACTACTAAGACGTCTGTTATACTGCACCAGGGAACCTAGATCAGGGACCACATAGATTGTTCCCAAAGGGAGTTTAGAGAGAGAGAGGAAATTTGCCTTTTGCCCATCACGACTAGTCAAACAGCTTCTTGGATCCATGTCAGGGGTTGCGGGACACCTGCATTAGGAAGGGAACATCAAGTCCCTTTATCATTCTGAAAATATAAACCCTTGATTTGTCTTCGAGAACTTGTGTGTTCTTGATGATATCTATGACAGTTCACACTACTGCCATTATTGAAAGAGCCAACATGTGTGTTTTTGCATGGCAATGCTGGCATATGTTGGCACAGCAAGGATGGGTAAGTCTTCTTGCAGTGGTTTTACTAATATTATGGGCAAGACCAATATGCTTTTTTACGTTGCAATACTGTACTGGCAAAGCTAGCATGGACATAACTTGTTGCAGTGACTTTTCTGGTATGGCATTATGGGAAAACCAAACTTGAGTGTGTTCATCCATGGCACTACTGACATACGTTGGTACTACAGTGGCACTACTGGTATTGAGCGCAACTACATCATGACTCTTTACATGGGAATACTGTGATATAGTTGCACAACCAGCATGGGCTTATCAGAATGACTGGCATTATGGCCAAATGCTACATGATGATGTCATGTGGGACTACCAGCATATATTGACATGGCCAGCATGAGCATATTTTCATTTTTTCTTATAGTGGCATTACTGGTATGATGTGCAAAGGAAACATACATGTTTATATATGAGAATACTAGTATATATTGCAACAGTCAGCATGGGCACATATTCTTAAAGTGGTGTTACTGCTATTATGGACAGATCCAAACTAAATATGTTCTCACATAGAGATACTCATCACACAACAAAATGTCTAACCCTCTTTGCATTTCGCACCATATTATTTCTTTAGAACCATATGTCATGGAAAGATCTTAATTACAGAAATAATTTAATGATCATTTATTAATACATGTATACGTCCATTAATCACACATTTTCACAAAATACATTTAATCAATGCAATATTCTTTACAACTAGCTACAAAAATTGCTAAAATGAATAAATACCACACCCTGTGACCCTAACACCATACAGTCATATCATACCAATCATTTTCACTAATCTACATACATACTATACTCAACCCAAACTCTCATAAGGAGGCCAATGAATCGACCTAATGTGCAAAGTGATGTAAAACACGTTAATGCACCATTGTTTTCTTTAATGGCCCGTGTCCTTCTGATTTTGGATACAAACTTGGCCTTTGCCAATTTTAGGATTGTCACGCAAAAGAGTCCACTTTGTTAACTTCCAATAATGTTGACTCAAGTTTCGGCTGGTTAATCCGTCTTGTGTTACATAAACCAGCCATCTTCAGGACATTACCACTTTGGTCTGCAGGGGTGTGTCCCAATCTTGGTTCTCCTTCATTTTACATAGAGATACTGGCATATATAGCATAGAATTGGCACGTCTTCTTTCAGTGGCATTACTGGCATTATGAGCAAAGCCAAAATGAGTGTGTTCCTTTGTGGCAATACTGCCATATATTGACACAGCCAGCATGGGCATGTCTTGTTATAATGGCATACAGTGAATTATGGCTAAACTCAGCAGCAGCATGTTATTATGTGACAATACTAGCATATATTGGCAATGCTAGCCTAAAATGACTTCCCATATTACAAACATTGCAGGAACAGCCAGCATTGCATTATCTGCGGACACTGGCAGAATATGTTCATATATTAGGTGCAATGGAATCATGAACATGTGTTTCAACATGCTCATCAGCACCATTTAATCTTGGAAATGCACTGTTTTAACTCATGATTAAGAAATGCATTTCACGTTGGAAAACACCAGTACGTTTCGCACCCATTCTGACGAATTGTTGACTCTGTTTCAGGATAACATTAGCTATCTGCCACTGCTCAAATCATTGTCTATCCCTCTGCCTGAACTGTCTCCGTCTCCGTTTCCTCGTGTCTTAGCTTCCTGTTCTCATTGTTCGCATTCAAGAGATGCAAAAGTACAACCGCGTTGGAGCAGTGCTCTGCATTTCTTCGATGCCTTTTTATTCTTTTGAACCCTTTTAGCACTATCCATGAGCAGGTGCAAGAATGTTTTCAAATGTTCAGATTTGAAAAGTCTGCATTCTTCGTAGATATGCTTTGAATGTTGGTAATCATTTGTACTGCCTCTGCCCCAGAACGTCTAGCCTTGTGTGGCGATGCATTTTTCTCTTTGCTACAATGGAACACCTTACCATTGAGCACCATTGTGCCTTCCATCTTGCACATCTTAGTTCACTGCAAGCTCGGTTTGCATTTTGGCAAAACACTGTGATTGTCTACTAATGTCAGGTCGGACACATGCTTCAGGGTGCTTCTCCTGCTTTTCCACGATTGCCCTTACATGGTTGTATAACCTTTTAAGTTACAATTGTTCCCAGAATTGGATTTAAGAAAACGTAATGGCCTAACTAAAAAAGGCAAAATGTTGTCTAACTTGTAAGGATAGGTGATACTGACCTTTCCATTGTTCTTCATGTCATGCATAGCTTAATCCAGAAAGCTTAAAAGCCTTTACCGGAAAGGGTTTTAAAAATCCCTTTACATAAAAAGTGTGTTCATTAATGAGGTCTGACAGATTCCTTAAATGATTCCAACTATCATGCTGGTTCAGTACATTTTGGCAGGTCATAGGCAATTGGAAAAAGGATTTACAAGGTGACTATTGGACACTCTGTCTGTGTGTTCCTGATCTTAACCTATTTATCAAGCGATGTCAAAACTGAAAGGTCTGGTTTGTGCAAGGCGCACGTGCTGTGCAATATATAGATGGTTTGTAATGTGATTTTGTGCATCAGTGTTTTGGTTTGTGAGTGTATCATCTGCACATGCCTGGAATGATGTATAAATGTACCGCATGGCGTGTGTGTCCTTCACAGTCCCTGGTAGTCCCATCCCATCTCTGGTATTGCCAGGGCAGGGGCAGCTACGCGTACACATACATCCTCCTGAGGTCGATAAAGGAGTACCAACACAGGTTGGGTGATACTGTATGTATATTTGTTCTGTATAAAGTGCTTAAGTGTAAGTCCTATATAATAACTCATCATCGTTTGGCCTTGGACGTCTGCTTGCATGCAAAGTATTTTGGTAATATGAGCGTATACACACTGATATTAACAATACATATGGTGATCCATTCTTGTAGGAAATGTATATAACATTACAGTGATAATGTAAACATACTTTTTGCAGTCGTGTTCCATCGCTTCCCGTGATGTCACTTTGTGGTGGGGTCAAATGGCATCACTTCCTGTGTTTTCATCAGAGGTCAACGGTCGTGTGATGTCACTTCTGCTACCCCGGGCATTTTGGTGCAATGACGTCCCTGAGGGCACACCCTCCATGTTTCCTCCGGAAAAGCCACTATTTTGCTATTTTTTGTGGGTTTTAGGCCAGTGGCGGAGCCAGGGAGAGGGAAGGGGAGAAGTCACCACTGCTGGCTCCCCTGGTGCCCAGTGCACCCTCCAGCCTTCCACTCGCACCCTATTCGCTGCCCTCCGGCACAAAAAGTTGTCTCTGCTACTATTGTAGACCCTGAACCAGCAATCAACATCCCACCAACAACCACTGTGATAAATGTCATGATTAGGTTTGGCAACTACCATTATCTTTTCTTTTCCCAGAATTTCCAAATAATTTTTGGGGTACGATTACCCAAGATTTTTCCTTTTCATTCTGGAAATGATACTCCTGCATTTGTAATGGCCATATTTAGAGTATTCGTGGTTGCAGTACGACAACAATTATAGGTTGACAGGCATCTTAGATAATCACTGACACCCTGTGCATGCATTTTACATTCTAATGTTCTCTCCCCCCTTGGAGGATTGGAGGCGTGAGGACAGACTCAGCCCGTTTTCAGGGGCTACTTCTCTGCTTTGAGTACAGCAATCCGGCCTCTATCAATAGCTAATGGCCTCCTTGCGTTCCGAGTATTGTAATGTGGAAAGTAGCTGCAAATACCCTAATGTGAATATTCCTAAAACACTGCAGTCCTCACAAACATATGCTTGCTATGATATGCCTATGAACCCAAACCAAATGCCTCATGACATGTATGTGTATTTTAAGATATTTTTCAGCAAGTCACCCAGGCCACCCAGACTCTATAAGAATGAAAAGAATGACCCAGAATACCTCCTTCAATAAACAATATTTTTTAATATGACCCTGTGGCTTTGGTAGCAGAGGTGAACAGACTCATATTGTGGTGCTGGTAGTTGCCCTGTCAATCATAATGAGTAACAAAGTTTGGTCCCTACAAATGACTACTGCTGTGTTAGTGTTTTTTCTTTTGTCATTATTTTGAAATGTCATGTGCTGTTGCTTTCAATTTTCTTTAATGTTCAAAAAGAACATTTCAAATTCATGAAGGGAAATGAACTATTTTCGTCTGGACAAAGCTTGCCATATACTTAAATTGCAGGAAAGATTATGTTTAGCTAAACGTCATATTTAATAGCCACTGCCAACGACAGGGCATTGCTGGTGGGTGGAAGCAGATGAGCACTGCAGAAGGCCTAAGGAGGCCCTTTAGAATTGCAACATACATAAAGTGCGTGATCAATGAGTGCTTCACTTGATGCAGGTGATCACTCTGTATTCAAGAAAAAAAACTGAAATAAGTAAAAGCACTAGAGACCCCAAAGCCCAGCTTTCATAACTACTCCCTTTAATCAATTACTTATTTGTTTTTGTTTTCTTAAAACAATCCGTTTCATTTTGCATATTTCTACGAAATGGCATTTTTAAATTGTTATAGGTCTTAAACAACGTAAAAAGTAGCACAAAGGCAGGATTTCAAGCCACGCTTGTAAAGCTGTACATACACCTAAACATGTTACACTGCATCACTATGCAATTTGAGTGTCCTTCAGTGCCCAGTCTAACCTGTATCATGTTGGGTGTGACGAAACCTCCCACATGAGAAGTGCATCAAACACATTCTGAAAAGAAGCATATTTTATTGGGACAAAAGGCATATTACATCTTGGCTGTGGTTACAAATGTCAATGGCAAGTGATGTATTGTACCCCCATATCAACCTTTTCCTGGGCTCACAGAATATGTACTGTGTTTTAGTAGAAAATGAGACAAGAAGGAGACACACATGACAGTAACTTGTGTTATGCTACGTTTGTTTCTTGAGCGCAGCTTACACCTGCAAGGTATCTTGGGGCTAAATAAAGTCATGCAGAACAACTACCATAAGAGAAACCCAATGACTAAAATAGCTACGTTTTCGAAGAACATCTGTCGAGTAGATGATGTTCAGTAGCCCGCAGTGACCGCACAAGTTGATTCCAGAAAGCAGATGCAGACACTGAGACAGTGCCTCTCCCAATCCAGGAATGTTTGAAATGTGGGATCTGAACAAGACTAGCATTTCGAGAGTGAAAAGCTCGAGGAGGACCGTAAGGATGGAACTTAAATTGAAGATATTCTGCATCCTTGCCACAAAACGCACAGTGAACAATCCACAGAGATTTTTAAAACACTTGACTAATTAGAGAGAGTCAGTGGAGCAAACACAGAATAGGGAAAACATGTATCCCGTACAGAGATTATTTAGTAACTCTGACAGCTGAGTTCTGAAAGACTTGCAGACACTGGATTAAGTATGCTGGCTGTGCTAAAAAAAAGAGAGACACAATACTCCATTGTGTCAAAGACCAGAGAGGCCACCAGGGGAGCCCACATATGGGCTGGTAATTAGGGGAGGACCTTCTGAAGAATCTTTAATTTATAATGGCCGGATTGGCAAACAACACTAACTCGGGCTTTAGCATATCAAGAGGCAGAGATCTTGAAAACCAGATCTTTAACCACTGGGGCCGGAATCAGCAAAGGCCCAAGTGAAGAGGACCACTAATATGGGGTCCGGAAGGAAGCAAATCGAGGGTGGGCCAACCACCAATGCTTCTGTCCTATCTCCGTTCAGCCAATTGTCACTCATCCAATTTCCCACAGACTCCAAACAGAGCCTCAACCAAGAGGGAGTGTCCGATTGGGAGAGATCTAAACAGACAACAATTTGAGTGTCAACAGCTTATAACACAGAAAGCTGAGTGATGAGCTTGGCAAGAGATGAATATAAACATAAACATTGAACAGGGTAGGGGAGAGGGTTGATCCGAACGGGACCCCACAAGTCAGGGGGACGTGGCAGAACGAAAATAAGAGAGGGAAAGTGATTGAGCCCAGTCAGCTAGAAAAGATCTAACCACAATAGTACAGAACCCAACAGGCCTGCCAGAGCCAGGCAACCAAGCAGGGCAAAATGGTCAATGGTGTCAAACGCAGTTGACAGATTAAACAGAATCAGTGACCCAACACCACCCAGATCATAAAGCAGAGCAAGGTGATCAACTACTGAAACCAGCACTCTTTCTGTTCCACGACCTGAGTGAAAACACGATTGGAAAAGGTCAAAGAAAAAAGGCTCCTCCAGAAAAGCACTAAGCAAGGGAGTGTCCAAAGTCTCCAAAAGTTTCATTAGGAAAGGAAGAAGAGAGATGGATTGAAAGTTAGCAGGAAGAGTAGGAACCAGCAAGGGTTTTTTAACTAGTGGAATCACCCAAGTGTGCTATAAAAAAGGGGGAATGAAACTAGAGGCAAAAGAATGGTTAACCAACTGGACAAACAACACAGCAATAGTCGGCATGATTGCTTTCAAAATAACAAGGGGAATAGGGTGCAGTGGGGAAGCTGATTTCATTCTATTTGTAGCAGCAACAATATGATCTGAGACAAAAGGAGGACAATTGGACCAGAAGTGCACAGGATCAATGGCTAGAGGCATAGTCCCCGGATCAACAGTTATAAGACCATAAGATGATATTTAATCATGTATAGTGGAATAGGTTGACAATGAATTATTGAGAGTCTGTGAACGAGGAACCAAACCAGAGGGAGATAAAGTAGAGGAAAGTGAATGTAAAAAACTGAATAGCTCCTTAGGTTGGTTTAAGGCAGATTCAACACGATTTGTATAAAAAGCATGCTTAACCTAAAAGATGGCTTTAATCTTAGGTGGCGGTGGCCTGTCACAAAAAAGGCTTAGCCACCGGACAGTATGCCACCGCCCATTTCCGTTCAGCTTGTCTCCAATGAAGCCGTAGCTCAACAAGATGGACGTTAAACCAGGGCTCAGTGGGGCAAGAGTGCGGCTTAGGAGATTTAAGTAGAGCAAGACAGTCAGATGTAGTTGGAATTGTCTGTGTAAGGGTTGTTAAGTCTAAGACTGGCAAGGCGGCACAAAAATCAATGATTTGGGCCAAAATGTTAGTGGCATCAATCAAACGCCAACTTTGCTGCAAGGGGCCTTGAGTACAGGGAGGATTGGGGGAGTACTTACCCCAATGAAAAATGATCAGACCACAGAGTATGTACAACAGGATAAATAGTGACCAATGCAGAAGTCGAAAAGCCCAGATCCAGCCTATTACCTATATGATGGGTCAGTCCAACAACCATCTGTTGCAGATTTAACTCACCCAGCGCTGAATTAAAGGGTGCATCCGGATGATTGATCAAGTTATTTGGTTTAAGATTAAAATCTCCAACTACTATCAGATTGGCAAAGCAAAAGGCCTCAGCAAAAAAAAAAAATCAGTAGGATGGGGGTGATGAATAATTAAAATATGCAGTGTAGTAGATTCTGTAATCAACACACAAACAAATAAAGTTTCCATTTTAATGTTGTGAGAGAACGGCACAACTGTGCAAACAAGGAGAGATCTATGAATTCGGGCAATTCTGCCACTAGGAAGAACAGAAGCTCTACCAAGACAGAGAATATTATAATTAACGGGTAAGGCTTGCGTCACTGCAGGGCCAGATGAATCACATAGCACGTTTCAGTCACATAAACCAAATCAGGTAGGTGTTCAGACAGAAGATCACAGCACAAAGCAGCATGAGATATAAGAGAGCGTGCACTGAAAAAAAAGCATTCCAAAATATCTGCAAGTGGGGCCTGAGGGACCGGATTCACTGTAGGGGAATCATTGAAACCCAGTTCAATGTAAATGGAATATTAAACAATTCTGTTTTTATAAAACCTCTTCTAAAAATCAACAATCAATGGGACAGAATGTCCATCCTGGATTTGATACCACAGATAATTAATGACCATATTTGAGTTATTTACAAATCAGCGAACATTTTTCAGTCACCACCCAACTAATTTGGGATACTTCAATAGTGCGTATTTTAAGGTTTCCACTTCTTTGTCTGACTCACAAAACCTGCATGACATGCTTTCCCATTGTCAACCCAATTGTATTCCTACAGTTAGTTGGGTAGGATAAAGATTAAGCCGAAATCTTAGGTATTGATGTCTTATTTTGGGGCATGGGAAATGACTCAAATGTCTTGCTATTGGTCCTAATATAGCCCCACCTCTGGTGCAGCCCGCAAGACTTTACCTTGCTTATTGACCCTCCCCAATCGCACTTCGGATTACTTACCAAGAGGTCTTTCTTCAACATTTAGATCCTGCAAGATATTCGTATATCTCCCCACCCACTCCAATAAGGGTCCCGGCACCACACTTGTGGATGTCCCTAAAATATCCTTAAATAGTGAATTTCTGGGTGGCTCTAAAATCGTAGTATATAGTTGGAAGACTCTGCAAGTTACCATTGCATTTAAGGATGACAATCCTAATTGTAGTAAGACTGCACTCCATATGTAGACCTCCACTTTTTCCAGAATAAATACCAGCCCATAAGACAGTGCCGGGACTACTTTCTGCTTATAAACATGTACACAAAAAGCTCTGGCAGCCCTGCTACTGAGAATGAACACGGCCAAATAACCTGTTAAATGGGTAAGTCCCACTTGGGAGGGTCTAAAGCCATGTTTTAGCACACTGCTCCCTTCACAGAGGAGAAATACTCCTTTGCATATCGGTCTGGTCCCACCCATCTGGTCAGTCCAGCACCAAAATGCTAGGCTAGTCTCCTCTGAGCAAGAGTAACAACAGCAACCCCAGACAGGTGTTTCGGCCCACTCGGGCCTCATCAGTGAGGTGAGGCTGTGCCTCTCTAAGCACAGTGAGCAAGGGGCCCATGTCTGGATTACCTAGGTATAGAAATGTAATGCTGGGGTTTATGAAAATCTTCAATATCAATTTCTTTTCAGGTGTCCTATGTATGGATACATCTTTGCTATTAAGTGATTTCTGGTATTAACCTTATTGGTTTAAGTCTTTATTAGAAAACCCAAGTGCTTTCTTTTGGGCTCCCTCAATTGACCAATTTATGCTCCTTTTTATTGTGGTGTGCGCAAAATAGGAAATAACTTCTTTTAATTATGTATTATTACACTGTTCTTTTTATTATATTCCACCAGCCCCTTTAAGCTTCACTGTAGGCCTATCAATGTCTGATTAAATATAATGATATAATCAGAGAAGGCCTGCCATTGGATCTTTGCCTTGCCTAGGTTCGGCAGAAAAGTTATTTCATCTGTTAAGTCCCCCCACGATCGGATAAATATAAATTTAGTAGGCTGGGGCCAACATGCGTCCCTGGTGTAAACCGCTCCCAGTTGGGATTTTCCCTGTTATGTCCACCTTAGTGTTTAGCCTTATTTGTATGTGTGTCTCTTTATGTTGCATTTTTTGTTGTTTTAATAATGCTATTGGGATCTTCCAGGTGTTTAATGTTTTTCATACATGTTTTCTACATCCAAAATAAGCTACAACTAGTAATTTTCATAATTTATAGAAAGTACAAATGTAGAGGTTGCACATCTAGCCATGATCACGTTTTACCTTAAAAACGACTTATTTTAAAAGCATATTCCTCTCCGTTATGTTACAATGCAGGACCATTGACCCTCATGGCACGATTGGCAAATTGGAGAGCTGAGCAAGAGACATGCATTTCCACTTTTTTTCATTTTTTACGAATAAATACTGAAAGTAAACACAAAATAATGTCCATCTGTATTTATGTGTAAAAAACAGGGAAGGTTAATTATATTTAATACCGGGTAAAGGTCATGCATATTATGATATTATTAGTTGGGTGAAGCTTCTTAGCTGCTAGCTTCCAGGGTAAGTGTTCTTACTTCTGCTCCTCAAACGATTTGCCAAAGACAAGTTACCGAGGGAAAATGAACCTGCCTCCACATGCACACTGTGCATATTGATATTGATATTGATATTTTATTTCTATCGCGCTCGTACACAAGTGTTTCAGAGCGCGACAAGGCAAGGGAAGGGAACAGGGGAGAACAAAACAGCGATCTTACTAGGCCCAGTGACATTGGGAACGCGCTAGTTCATGGGACAGGGGGAGGGGGATACATTGTATAGGCTCTGCCATGTAAACACAAGTTGAATTACAAAGACATCCAGTGGCGAAATTATAGTTTTATGTTCGACTCTGTGCTCCACATCTCTGGAATATTTGAGGGTTGAAAAGTAGTCGTAAGTGCAGACAAAATGGCTATTTGGAGAGAAGATACATGTCAAAAGCTCTCCCCTCCCCCCAAAAAACATAATTTATCTGTTCCTTTCCTCTACCATTTTCGAATAAATGACATTACACAGCATTGAAAACTCATCTCTAGGTTTATTATAAACCCAATTTCCTTTGGCTTATCCAACAAGTACCATACTTTACAAGACACCTCCCTTTTAAGGGTGTCACCTGTTCCAGATGAATACCAACTTACACTATGTCACTCATCCGAAGAAACCAGCATCCTCCAAACAAAAGGTCATCTCCATTTAGTAAAACGGGATCTCATCCAAAACCATTTGACCTCACCGTCTACTCTCACTCTTTATACTGCGCCAAATGAAGTATAGTGTCCATCACATCAACATGATGCATGATTGTTTTCTTTAGCACCGTACCCTCAGATGCCCCTCATTGTACTGGACCTCGAACTACAAAGCAATCTGGGGGTAGGCACTACAGACTCAGCCACTGTATGACAGTATCTAGGGGAAAGAGAGTAGGGTCCAGAACAACCGGGCCACAAACTCAGTGTTTGTGCAGAGGTGCAGCAAGGACAGGAAGCCACATACATTGATTGGGAGAGTGCTTACAATGCAGAAGAGAGAAGAACAAGTTACTTACCTCTGGTAACGTTCTTTCAACTGGATGTTACACTAACGTATTCCTCATTTTTGATAGATTCAAATCTGCTTGAAACCTGATTTGGAATTTCATTTTCATAGGGTCGAGCATCGTGCAGTGTTGAATATTGGTCCTCGACGGGCTCTGTAGCGTCCGTTGTGATGTTGACACTGGTATATAATGGCATGCACGCTGTTACCTGAGTTCTTCGTTTTTTCCTCCTTTAATCAGAACGCTGTGTCACAGGAGGAGATAGTCTTGACGTTGCGAGAAAGGAAGGTGAAAGACACGGAAATTCTAGGCAAAAGGGGATGTATGGGAGGGCGATGAGGAATACTTGGGAGGAACATCCAGTCTAAAGAACGTTACCAGGGGTAAGTAACTTGGAGTCTCTCCCTGTTGCCCCTCCACATAGGATATATATGGTGTCACTCGGGAAAGGGTCTCAAGTGGCTGGAAACAGCGGGTGGTAAACGGTGTATTCTCGCCCGCTGTTCCAGCCACCTGATTGGATGAGTGCCCTTCCCTGGGCGCGAAGGTCAGTGCTCCTCCATACCTTTGGCCATCATTCCTATTGTGATGCCTGGACACCCCCTCCTTACTTCAACCCCCTGGCAAAGCAGTACGATTATTGAACCCATTGTAAGCAAGGCAACACCTCTATGACACCTCCTCCAATGACAGCATTGCTCATGGCAGCTTCCCCCAAGATATACTCTCTTGCTACCCCTCTTCCCCATTCTGCCCATGGTATCATACCTTTTCTCACCCCCTGGTTCCAGGAAGAGGTGCGCAGGTGGCCCTTTCCTGATTAAATCCTTATAAGACATTACTATGTAGCATGATCAGCTTTGGGTGAGCTGGACATCGTTTTCTTTTTACATTTGTTTATTTTTACAAATATTTCCATCAATGGGTAAACACGTTCACTTTGAAGGATCAGTCAAAGTGGCATCCTTGCTTCTTAATCTGAGGTCAGCAATTCTGTTCTGTGTTCAATGTTAATGTCCATAGATTATCCTAGCCAGAACTATGAGAATACGAGACATTTATTTTTGAGGATATACATATTGAATCCTTAGCCACTGTGCCAGCCTTCACTGTCATTACCTGCCTTTTGCTTGGTCTCATAAGGCTCAGCTTCATCTCACTTTTTCCAACACAAATATCTGCACATGTTGCCACTGCTACAGCACAAACAGCACTCTCCCTATCAGAACATCCCATTGCTTGAAACGATTTTCAATATATGAATATACAACATTAAAACAAATATATTGAAATTCTTTGTGTTCTCTGTCCATAACCACGGGTGCAAGAAGCCATATTTTTGAAAAAAGAACAGAAAAGAGACCAGTCAAAACCTTAGCATCCCACCAGTTTCCAAGGAGAAGAACCTCAGATACCAACAATTATGCAGGAATGCCTTTGATACTGCTTTTCTGTTGTATGGTTAATGCATACGAGCAGCATAAGCTAGGTTAAGATCCCTCAACTTGGAGAGGAATCACTCGACAACATCATGAACCAGATGTTTCACCAATCTCCCCCACGATTTCCTGAACCCCGGTAAACCTCAGACACCTCCAAACAAGAACGAATAAGCATGAATGATTATGAACTGCCTAATCAACAAGCGGGGGGAACAATAAATGCCATCTTGTCCCCCACCAAGTGCTCACCAGCCACTATTGAAATCCACTAACGCCCCCCTTTACACAACCTCCTGATAGTTATACCCATAAAGTGATAAAACATCTTAAATACGTGAGAAAGACCAATCATATATAGACTGAATACAAATTGATACAGTAGTTGACAGCAATCACTGAACCCACTCCTGGCAAGGCCCTTAGGCACTTTCCTCTCCACAGACATGGAGTGAACTTCAATAAACAACTTCCCCTCCAACCTCCCATCTCACTTGCAAACCGAGCCATGAGTTCAAGTAGAACACACCTTGCAGTGGATCAGCTGGAAATATAGACCCCACAACAGAATCACTTTAAAATATGTGTTATTTTGTAATGTTAAACGTGTGCCATGTGTATGGACTAATTGAATGAGATGGACAACTTTTTCTACAGTATCATATGTGGGTCAAGTGTGCCTAGCCAACAGTCGGGTGCGCCCTTCCCCACACTAAAGGCAGATCACCACGAGACAACCATATACTGTACTCTATTTAAACAGCTATTCAGACAGGAACTCTATGGTTGCTCTCTCCACAATCAAATTGGAAAAAGTACCATTCCTCGACTACCTGGGAGATTGAATGCGCTATGATGGAAGTTGGCACCCCCCAAGTAGAGAAGAGTGCTATTATTCTGAACCAGCATGTGGGCGTGGGAGGCAACAATCAGATGCTCAAAAAGGTTTAGTGGTTGTGCAATCACAGATTCGCTGAAAGACTGTCGTTGTCAAGCCTTGTCCACAGCACTGCATGGGGCTGGCTTTTGGAGGGGCGGGGGAGCTGTTTGCATTGACGGGAAAGAGCAGAAAATTAACCTTGTAAATCATTGTTCTCTCTCCCCCCAAGGGCCCATAGTGCGGCGATGAGTCTGAAATTGGGCATCAGAGGAATTGAGATCGAGACTCGATTGATACTGGTCTAAATTATGTAGCTCACCATTTATCGCCCCGGAAGATGTACGTAGTACCCAAAGGCCAATGTCACTACCGGGATGTGCGTATATCTGCGAGATGAACATAGCTCCGGGCATGCCTCATCTATGGGATGACCACTGCAGTATTAGTAAAGCTACACAATACATTTTTAAGAAGTAATATAATACACATTGTATTGTCAAGTGCGAATAGAAATCTGAGTCTAGTATTTTGTCGCTATTAAATTTGACATAGAAATACATTCTGGGCCTAGAAAAGTAACTAGAGGAGAGGGAGACTGTTTAGAGCACCCATCTTTCTATGAAGATGATGTTGGGGATCCCGCTGCTGGCTGAAAAAACTACTGAATGAGAATTTTCTGGATGAAATACAACTCAGAAGACTTTTTCTTGTTACACTATTTCGCAGCTGCAACACTAGAAAAGTCATAGGGGTAATTAGCATATGCTACAGGGGTCCTTCGATTGCGACAGTATCAATTGTTATGCTGTGTTCATTTAGAGCGTGGCTGATTGGAGAAAAGCAGAACAGGGGTTGACACCACCATTGTCTAATGAAGCTCCACTGACTTTTGATACATTTTATTGTTTGGATTTATAATTGCAGAAACCACCTTTTCCAAATGTACATATTTCTTTGATTATGTTTTTGATTTAATAGTTGTAATATGATTTGTGTAGTTAATAGCACTGGAACTTCACAATTGCCTTAGAACTATTCGCATTGGATCAACTGTTACATCGCATGATGGATGATATTACAAATGTTGATGACACGTAAAGCAATAAAACGAAGGGAGCACACTGGCTCTGCTAGAAATGCAGCATTTAGGGCTGCACAATGTTTTCATAATTAACCCATGCTATTTCCTTCCTTATTTCCCACTAAATCTGTTTAAAATACTATTAAATGTTTCAATTGTGCATGGTCTTTTGATTTTTGATCAAAAGGTCATGTGCAATTGTCATACAAGGTTCAATTTAAAAAGAAAGTTAAAAAATAAGATGGAGGACCTGCAGAGAAGGCTCAAAACCATCTCTCAAGGTTGCTCCTTTTTTAAAGTCAGGTGCCTGATCATATACTGCAGTGCACCACCAATGGTTGGCTGGGAGGCATATCCATGTACACATACATTTAAACACCACGTTATGGTACATCACTGTGCACAGCATTCTCACTTGTGGGTGGTATACATTGATTGACGAGAGATAATAGATGTTCTTGTTTTCCTGAGCTACCAGACGATAAGTGGGGTTTGACCTGAGGACGCACGTCACTCAGCGGAAACCAATGAGCATGCGCGGCATCGCACATGCGCAGGTGGTTTTTGATCAACGCGTGTATTCCGGTATGAAAGCGAATAAAGAGCGTCATTCACTCCGCTGGCTCACGGTGTTTATTCCTCTGTGTACCACATGGGTGGTGCAGACCGTTACACACTAAAGTTTGTATTAGCTGTCACATTGATGAGAGAGTGAAGAGGTACGGTTATTTTTATTTTAGGCATAGCAACAATGCAGAAAAAAATAAAAATGTATGGTAGCTGGGTGACCGAGTTGCAAGGGTATCCTCTTGCTGTGCGTGGCACAATGCGTGTCAGACGAGATTACAAGCGCAGTATCTATTCTTCTCTAGAGTGGGTCATACGTTTTCAGTGATGGATAACCCTTCATTGATAAAAGCACGCGACTCTCACTTAAAAAATCAACCTCCGTTGGCATATTTTCCTGGGGTCACTGAGGAAGCCATGACATTCACGTTCTGCCCAATATGTATAGCAAACCAGTTAATTAACGGTCAAACCAGACTCAAGATGTTGCATCTTCTTCCAAGATGACATTTCGGTATTTGTTTGTTAAAGGGAGAGAAATCAGAACTGAGATGCGCACACGAGCCATGCAAAGGTTATGCCTGGTTTAGCAGGAGTGGGGGGCAGACATGGATTGCACTTTCTGCTGCCTTTCCCACTCAGCAGAAAAAGGGACATTGTAAAAGGCATTTCCAAGGATGAAAACGAGAGCTAAATATAATTGAGAACAGGATTATATGTGCATTTTGTGAAAGATTGACCTACTGCTAGGCCCAGGTGTTAATCTGTTGCTATCAAGTTGCAGGCCTGTTCTGAGGCAAGAGAGCACGGTGCCCTCTCAGCAATAAAGACATGGATTAACATGATATCAATGTTAAACAAGCAGGAACGCTGGCATGCATGATCTACACGCGCATCTGCCTTTCCAATCGCAGTCAAGAAGTCTGCTTTTGTAATTGAAGGTTCAGGTAAAAAGAAAGTCAACATAGATTCCTTAAAACCCTGTTGTGTTTACTGCTTTGTTTTTATAGATGCAAAGCTGAACTGATATTTTGCCATCCATGTTTTCATCTTATTAAACATCTCTGCATGATGGCTTGAAGCAGCATTTAGCCACACAAATTACCAATAAATAACATAACATGTCTTTTTATCGGCACATCCTCAACCCTGATGAAATAGCTTGCCTCTGATAACAGACGTTCATTGTTACCCAACTCAATGGCCCTCATTCCGAGGTTGGTGCTAGTCATGGTGCTATTAGCACCAATACCGGTACCGTCACCGACTTGGTGGAATGGGGACTTACTGGTCTATTCTGACCTATGCCGGACCGGTAAATCCCCATTTGAAAAGCCATTCATCATTCCCATTTGAGCCCCCATAGGGCTCAATGGGAAGGTGTCAATAACGTTACCGCAAATTGCAGTACCGTTATTGACTCCGGTATCCCCCTGCGGGTCCCGTCCATAACGCCTGGTAAAACCAGGCGTTAAGGGAGGGACCCGCAAAGGGACCTCGGAATAGGGAGCAAAGGGATTAGCGGCACCGGTGTCATTACCGGTGCCTGGTATCCCTTTGCGCCCAGGTCGTAATGACCCCCAGTGGTACTCATTTGATCAAAAATGGGAGGATGGCAGGCTGATTGGAACAGAAAGAGAGAAAGTGTGCAGAAGTACCTGGAATAACTGGAGGCAAGGAGGTTAGGGAAGCAAGCGCAGTTTGGATAATTACATAACATCCATACAATCAACACACTGAGGCAATCATTTAATGGGATGATAGCTCACCTGAGCTATAAACAGGTCAAAGAAGCTAGGACCTTCATGTCCTTCATAGGTGAGCTCTGAAACCCAAGCCCTACAGGTATCCAGGGAGGAGCCGTCTCCCTGTGACAAATCAACTTCCAAGGGTTCCAGTGGTCCTGGGGTGACTATCGGTTCCTAAACCATCTATCAACCCCACAACTCTAATACTCCAGAAGGGATCCAAACAGATTGGAAAAACAAGTACATTATAAACCTCCTTGTCCAATTTTGGTAACGTGGGAAAGCGCATGCTTATCTCCGAAAAGTTGTGGATCGGTGGTTAGTTGTAACACAGCGATGAAAAAGCGACTGTGCAGTCAAGGTTGAATCAAACATATCCACATTATTTATATCATAACAGGCAGTTGTATCACTCTACAAAATGCAACCCACCCTGTAAAGGAATGCAGAGAACGGACAGTTTCAAAGAAAGAAAAGGGATGCACTTTGGATATTGACAAAGGGATAGTCGGTCTGGTTAATAACCACAACAGTTTAAGGTTACTTGGCTTTAGCACAAAGGGATCAATGAGTGGTAATATGCCTCTAGGGGCCTTCTGGGAAGGACCGGGGGGGGGACAGAAACATAATGCACCTTGTGCCCTAGGTGTTATTCATGCTCGACAGGGTCAAGCCGGCTTTAGTGTGCTTTGTATGCTTCTGTGACAGTGTTCAAGATGGGATTCAGCTGCGAGTATTCGGTGGCAAGACGGTTCAGTGAGCAAAGCTGAATGAAAGGCTGCAGGCTGGCCTACACAGCGGCTCAGGGTTAGAAATCGTCTCAGTGCTGTTCAGCGGATCTGAAGCACTGGTCGAGATGTCTTGGATGTCTTTAAGTCACTGCGACTTCACCAAGGTAAGCGTTGCTGTCAGTTACAGCTCGAGGAACTCGACTGGCTCGAAAATGTCCTTTAAGGTGGATGTCAGTAGATGCTCAGCGAGACACTTCTTCCAGCTTCTTCAATGGGCTTGTGGTGTCCTTTAAGTTGGATGGCCCAAGGCTGAGGAGTGTGTTGCAGGCAACTGCCATGTCCTTTGTTGTAGGTTCAGAGACCTTCTAGCACTTCCAACCTAGGACGCTTGCTGCAGAGCATAGCAGGGCACTCTGTGTGCTGGCTGGGTACAGGTTCTGGAGCAGCTAGAGGGCCCTCTGGATTGGGTATCTCCCTCTGTTCCCTGGAAGATGTTTAGGGGAGGGATCTTACTTCCCTCCTTGGAGGTTCTGACCGTCCTTGACTGGCGGAAGATATAAGACAGACTGTACCTTCAGCCAGGGTCCAATGATGACTACTTTTTGCTACTCCTTCTGAAGTCTTCAGATGATCTTCCAAAAGAGGGGCTCAGCCCTCTTTTAAAGCCAAGTTGGCCACATTGATTGGTGTAGACTAAGCACACTTTAATTAACTAATCCTGGGGTCCCCACTAACAATCTCCTGTACGCATGAGGACATAACCAGAGTGCTTTGCAACAGGAAAAGTAAAACATGTGATACTAAGTCCCACCCATCTTGATGTCTGTTGTTGATTAAATAGTCACTCTGATTAATGGATCTATCTGTGGCTCCTGCAAAATACATTCTCTTCCCTAATGAATGGGTTCCCCCTGCCAGGGAGGCTTACAGTTCACTGCCAATGACACTGAGGGCAGGAGCTGGCCTCAGATGGAAACAGTTACAAATGAAAGCTCACTGGGGTGTCCTGTCTCCTTTGTTAACCTCTTCAGCCAGGCCCCATGTAGGCCTTTTTCGAAGTACACTCTTTTAGTATGATAACTGCTGCCACCCACTGCAGGGCCCAACAAAAGATCAGGGCAGATCCATGGAGCCTTTGTTAGTTAATAAGGCTGGCCATGGCATGGGGAAGGTTGGGACTTTCCCTTTTTGGAGATGCCATAGTGTATTCCTGGCTGTCATATCCCAAATAAATATGACAGTGCAGATTGTGGCCGTAGACTGTGCCCACCCAGAGTAGACAGATCTATGTGTTTGTCATGGTGTGAGCATAGGAAAATGTGTGTGGATTAGCCCCATACATTTTCCGGAGGTTGGTCTACCATCCTTCCATTTAAAAAAGCCCAGGAGAATGCACACCCACCGTGCGGATGATCAAATTCTTCACACTCCCATACCGTAGAGCTGAAGAATGCCCTGCTATTCATCTCACTGTCAGTGTCAAGAGCATGTGTGCTCTGAGGGTCAGAAACAAGCAAAGTTCTGCTTAGCCAGGTATGATAGAGTCCAGGAACGAAGTGTACATAAAACCTGAGGTCTAATTTTTAGGAGAAGGCATAGGATCCCTAACAGTTAAAGCACCACCTTTTCTAAACCGGAGGTCTGCAACATGCAGTGCTACAGGTGTTTTGAGCTATGACTGCCATGATTCCTCACTATTGACTGTGCTGGGATTTATAATCCAATTAATTTCTAAAGCCAAATGTTGCAGACTCCTCTGCAGAACATTCAGGAATGCTCATGAAAAAGAAAATGTGCATGTTCAAGGTTGTTTGAGCACATTTTAGGTTACACCTATCCCCTGCATATTGTGACAAATCGAGGAAATGTGTCCCTTCTCCCCAAGGAGATGCCCCCCATGAGGCTAGCTAAATGAGCCCGCCCGCAACAAACTGTTTAGGGGTCGAGGTAAGTTGGACCCCACCGGGAGAGACTCCCCATTTGGGGATAAGCACTCCTGTTGTAGAGAAGGAGCTAACTACCCCAACCTCAAGCATCTCACCCATATTGCCTATATGTTGGGAGCCAGAGTGTGCAACATGTGCAGTACCAGTGAAAATACTGATACCAAAAAGAATCCTGGAAGCAAGGTGCCCCTTAAGAAAGCCATACCTGTATAAAAGACAGTAAAATGAAATCCCAGAAGCATGAAAAAAGAACAAGAGAGCAGATTGGGGATGTCGCACGAAGAAAAACTGACTCACCTAGAAGAGATGCAGAGACACGAAAGTGAAGATATATAAGGAATTAAGAATGTATCAAAGATAAGTGACATCTCGGGCTCGAGATGAAAAAGGCTTATGCTACAGAAGTGATGAAGAAATCAAGTTATTTTACACGTGTAGAGATGCAAAGAAACGCAAGCAAAGTATTCTTGAGGCTAGCTATCTAGTGAATAGATTGTTGCATGCACCAATACATATATACATAGGAGTAACTAAAAAATGAATGATTCCACTGTGTATTATAGCAGAGCTGGACCAGAGAAGGAAGGCCTTTTTCAGCATGTCGCAGTTCAAAAATAATTGAATTACAGAAGTGAATCTCAGAAAGGCGAGGCTGGATCAGTTTCAAGAAGCCAAGGTCTTGTTGGACAGGGATGAGCAGACATTAGTTACAATTGTGTGAAAGAATGAAACGCCTGTTCATAAGACATGAACGAAAACAAGGAAGACGTCAGAGGTTTATTAAATAGTAGTATTTTAAATGCACCAGAGCTCAAATTTGTGGTCTTCAGTCACGTGGATGGATGGAACTGCACAAACATGACAAACCACACCTACGCCGAGAGACAGAGCGTGTCTCTACTCCCCTGTATTCTCCAGAGTAAAGACCATTTCCAAGGCCAGGTTCAAAGCCTTAATTGACGTGCAGACCACTGAGGTGATGATAGATGATATGCTAATTGGTGAGAAGTTATAGTTATAACCAGCTCACTAACACCTGGAAGTCCAGCCTGCGTGCTGCTAACATAGGTGGAAAAGTACTGACGGATGTAAGAGTGCCAAACAATTGTAGGGGCCCACGTAATTAAGACCCCTATAGTTTGTGTAGCCAGTGAGATGTTATGTATTTAGTGACGTTCATAGTGATTAGTTTGAAGGGTGGGCTTAGTAGTCCCACCTGACGTTAGGGAGCCTATCACTTTCTTAGACTAGTATGGAACATATACCTAGATGTCTCCCTTAAGCCTATCACATTTGCCACTAGGTTTTTGTAGCTTACTACATAGGATGATGTTAGCATATACGGAGGTTAATGTCAGCTATGACAAGTTTTTCCTATACAGAGTATGTTTTTATAACTTGATTTGAGATCATGCTGTGAGAAGTCCGTTGATGTCCGTTGTACTCCCTGTTTTAGATAATTGACATTAACACAGTCAACTTTGCCAACTACCTGAGTCGTTTTTGATTATTGATGTTTGAGTATCTTCTGCATCCCCATTCATCTCAAAGTAATGCTACCTTGTTTTAAAGGGCTGGGTTAGCTGTCCCGGTTCACCGTTCCTGTGAGGAACTCCCTAAAGACCGGCAGGGATGATCTACAATACCAGAGACTGTTAAACATCAAGATTGGGATGAAGAAACTCATTATAGTCATAAAAGGAGCATGTCCCTTTAAATAGAAATATCCAATCAACTCGGATGAGCACGTTGAATAGGGTGTGCTCGATGAGCAATGAAGAGAGAGAGGAATGCATACAAAGTCAAAGGAATGTCCCGAATTGTCTAACACCTGAAGTGAGAGAGGAACAAAAACGCAGGCAAGGGAAAGTTTGTAAGACCTGGAGAAGGCAGAGTAAGTGTAAGCCAGGTGGCCCGTGAGTTTCAAACTTGCACAATACTGGAGAATGAGACACCAGCATTATGGCGAATCTCCAGTATGACTAGCCAAAAGGGCAGGAGCCCGGAGGAAGGTGTGGCAAGACTACAAAGGATCTGTGATGGAGGGCCGGCCCACACACCATTGCCGATAACACCATAGGCATACAGCAGCCGGGTGTCCGGTCACTCATCAGGACACCAAGACACTGCAAGGAGAAGAGAAAATCAGAGAAAAAAAACACTAGCGAAGGTACCCCAATGGCAGTACGAGACAAGAGACAAGGTGCCCGAGATAGAAGGCTCACAAAGATGTTCTCTTTCACAGTCGAAGGTAATGGGTAGAGCTGGAATAACGAGAGGCCCAGAGGGAATCATTATATTGTGCAAACAACCTGAAATCATGATGCAATGTCAAGTCTGAAGATGATGAACTTAAAGTGTTGTGGTCCAATAGAAAGGATTTGTAAAATTCTGCATATTGCGAGAAAAAAACAGTGGATAACAATACCCTGAGAAAAGGGTAAGAAAGCACAACATTCAAATAGATTGTGTCCTCACATGTATTTCTCATCTTTGATATATCTGTATGTCGCTTTGGAATTTTTTTTCATAATATCAGGTTCTGTGCGTTGTCAAGTCGTGGCCCTCGGTGACCTCCATTCTGTTCTCGGCTGTGATGCTGATGCTGGTATAAGTAGCTCACGTATCATCACCACAGCATTTTTCTCAATGTGTATTGTGTTCTGAAGTTTTTTGTGATGTCTACACCGAAGACCAGTTTTAAATTTGTTGGGGACAAACTCCCAGGATGTTTCAAGGGCTACTAGGACTCTCAGAAGACTGAACACCTTCCCCCAAAAAGGAACGTAGACCCAGCCAGACAAAGTTCAAACTGCAGTTTATTACAGCCAAAACCAACAGCGATCAGTACAAGGATAGAGGAAATCCAAAGACATCTCAACGTCTCCTGGCTCGCAGGCCAGTTTTGTATCCTAATTTCATCATAGTGATGTCACAACCTGGGTCCTACTCCAGAAAACCAGAAAACCTTAAGGTAATAAGAATGACTATTTGTCTGCTTTGTAACGTGTGTGTACCACCATAGACTACGAGAGTGCCCATTCATCTTGTGCAACACTTGTCTCTCATTGTAACATGTATGTTGCAAGCTTCTGTCTGGCGGTGTGATGCTCACTCTCTTTGCCAGCTTCTGGTTTCGATGCATCATCTGTGTCGGCCGGGTCATTTCTTCAGAGACCATGATTTGGAGCTTCTGCAGCTTTGCATTATGAGGAATTATTCACATTTATTGCAGCTGTTCTTAATGTCGTTCAGGAAACAAAATGTTACTTGTATCTAGTGGCCTTGGCAGGGGCCGTCTCTCACATGTTTGCTCTCTTGTTCAGCCTCAATTCAGCTCAGCTCAGCTCTTACTGAGAGGCTTGTGGCCTGCTGTGATTTTCCTAAGCCATAATGTGGCTTCTACATGTTTGTGCTATTCTATAATCTCCATATGTTAGTCACACGTGGTCTGTCAGGTCCCATAGGTACTCCTACAGCTCCACAAAGTTATTTCCATATAAGCATCTGCAAGATTTCTTCAGGATCAATTGCTCTTGCAATTTCTGCGTTGCTTCATTTAAGCTAATGACAAAATAACAAAAGCAATTCCAGTATGTATCTGTCCTCTAACTTATAGAACTGTATGCTTGTGTTCTTCGTGTATTCGAGTGCATGTTTTGTGTCCCGTTCTTTGGATGGCACGTGTGCTTCCTTTCTAACGCTGATATGTCACGGTGTCTCTAATTATGTCAGCACATGGCTTCTTGGTGCTTTAATCGATACAGTCAATTGAGGTCTCATTAGTTGCAGCCTTATACGCTTCGTCCACTCTGAGTAAGGTTTGTAGCGCTCCTAGTCTGTAGAGCTGGCTGAGTGGGTACCTCTTGACTAATTGATCGACCATTGAAGCACAGGGAAATGGTTCAAAATAGTAGGGGTGATCATGGTATCTCATGGTCTTCTTCCGTGTCATGTATTTTATAGAAAGGGGAGAAGGGGTGAATTTGCCAATCCCTCATCAAATGGTGCTCTGATTGCAACATGTAGGTCCCTTGCTAAATCCCCTTCAACTACCACTAGGAGGTTGTCAGACAAATTGAGGGAAGTTTCCCATGTGAAGAAACGCTCTAAACACTTTAAGCACTCGAGATCGAGGTCTTGCCATTCGTCATTGTCCTCTTCACACAAAAACACGAAGAAACAACGCCACTGTTCGCGGTCATCTTTGTCAGACTCCTCACCTGACAAACGGGTAAACTTTCCCAGCAAGTGGGAGTCTGCAGGTGACTGGGTAAAATTTCATCTCCAGATGATGCACGTGTTTCCGAAGGTGGCTCCAATTGCCCCTCCAAAAGAGCCCAAGATCAGCAGGGTGTATTCTGAGACCATTACTTGCATGCTGAAGAGACCGGGTAGTAATTCTCCTCAACATTCGTTGAAGGAGTTTCGCTCTCTAAACATTCAAAGCCAATGTCATCCTCCTCGACTCATGTAAAGGGCAGCCACCTAGTCCATATAAGCCAGTGTTGTTGTCAAAGTAATTGAAGCTATAGAAACACTCAATACGCTCAATGCCATTGAGGCCCTCAACGCCCTTAAAGCTTTTGAAGTCTTTGATCGAATTATCTAAGACTTTTAAGGCCTTGGCTAAGGCTGACGTTTTTAAAGCCATGGGGTCGGTTTTTTGAGGAAGAAGACGAGGAGGAAGCAGAGATGTGCCTTCTGGTTTGGAGTTTGGTACCCCTAATGTGCCTGATGAGTTCATCTCGGAGGAGTCTAGGATGTAGGATCTTGTGGACACTCTGAGGGATGCTAGTTGCTTAGTTATCTCATCTAAAACAGATTTTGTCACTCCAGACTCTGCTAGTCATACAGACCCTTCATAAAGAATCTGGCCACTGGCCACAACCACCACAATATAATTAAACCATATAACAGTACATATAATACACCTGCAAATAACAGAAATCGCCTTGAACCCCTGCCATTGAATTGGTGTCCAGGGACAATGAAATTGACCACAGGCTTGGCGACACCTGCAAACCATTTGTTCTCCTATAAAAACTGCTCCATATCATCTTTATTCCACTCCCCTACCCTTTCCACGCCCTCTTTGAACATTAAAACAAAAAACGAATGTGTATCTGAAACTGTCCACCCACAGCGCTGTCCACAGACTACTGCGGTGTCTGAAGACTCTACGGCACCTGCGTGCCCTTTCTCCACCTAGAAATACAGCCCCATATCATCTTTATTCATTTCCCCACCCTTTCCAGGCCCTCTTTCGGCCAACAAATAAACCCAAATGTGTTTTCCAGACGTTTTCCTTACCGCTGCGGACACAGGCTGCTGTCTGTGGATTCAATATGACAAATCTCACGCTTTTCACCATGCAATCAGCTGGCATGCCCAATGCTCGCGGACATCACGCCAGACCCTGATTGGTCTAGGGGGTGTCCACAGACCGAAGAGGGAAGTGAGTCTGCGGACCGGACCCAGATATCACACATTTTTTGTACTTTATTTCTGCCCATTTTTTAAGAAACAATTGGACAGATTTACACCAAATTTATAAAAGCACGCTTTTGAGATGAAGCCGCCGCTCCTGGCACAAATCTGGTGAAAATCCATGTAGCGGTTTGGGTTGTAGACGCAAGCACATTTTTTCCCCTTTGCGTTTATGAGGAAAACCACACATTTTGGGACCCCCGTATAACTTTGTGCCCCCATGGACGAAACCTCACCAAACTTCGCAAAATCAATCCGAGAGGGCCATATACTTCTTTTGCAAAGTTTGGTGAGGATTCGTCATGGTGTGGCAGAGTTATAAGCTGCCCAAAAAGTGCTCTTTCTAGGGTTTATAAGCCGCCCACAAAAAATGCTATTCCTATGGTAAAGCAACATAACCATAACTACAGGGCTGCTACTGCAGGCCCTGTGAAAGTTTCATATATGCATTATAGTGCAGCAGTTGCTGCATTTTAGTTAACTTGCCCTCGCAGGACAAGGCCGCAGTGTTGAGTGACGCTGGTTTGCAGGAGACACTGCCCGACGATATGTAGCATGCATCGCTGCATCCACGCGACTGTGCATATACAAACCGATGTTTGGACCCTCTGCAGCAAATCCCTTGCAGGACAAGGCCGCGTGTTGAGCGACACAGGTGCGCAGGAGACGCTGCCCAACAATATGTAGCACGCTTCGGTACATCCACGCATCCTTGCCTATAAGAACCGAGGTATGTACCCTCTGCAGCAAAGCCCTCGCAGGACAAGGCCACGATGCTGAGTGACACATGTGCACAGGAGATGCTGCCCAGCGATTTGTAGGATGCATCCGTGCATATAAGATTCAAAGTACGTACACTATGCAGCAAAGCCATTGCAGGACAAGGCTGCAGTGTTGAGTGACGCCAGTATTTGGTGGCGAAGGGGATGAAGTGTAGGCAGTGAGTGCGGACGACTCACTGTCCTGTCTGTGGCCACCAGGTATGATGTTGGCGGGAGAGTTCACTTTTGCCTCACTCCACATAACCTCCCTGACCTGGTAGAAACCTGTTCTTTTGCCCCCCCCCTTGCCTTCTGCTCAATGTGTTCCTCCCATCTTAGGTCGTGTGCGCTTCCTCGCATTTTAGGCCGCATGCCTTCCCCTTGCAATCCTTGATTGCATGCGCTCACTCGCATCTTAGGCTACGTGTGCTCCCTTGCAACTCTAGGCTGGTCTCCACTTGGCTGTGCGCCCTCTGCATCCCTTGAGACCCTCTCCTTCCCCCTTTCCTAGCCCCCTTCCCCTTATCTAGCCCCCTTCCCTAACCTGTGTACTGTTCTGTGAGCTTGTTCTTCATTGTTGTTGGCTATATTGCACTGCCTGCATCCTTGTTGTGTTCATTCTTTTTTCTAGGCTCTTTTGGTCATTTGTTCTGTTTTTTGGCATTTTGCTATCCATGGTTGTTTGCTTAAATCATTCTGCCTGCATCCCTGTTGTGTTCATTTTTTTTTCTTCTAGGTTCCCCGGTCGAATGTTCTGGTTTTTGGCGTTCTTGTTTCTCCTTGGTTGTTTGCTTACATTGCACTTCCTGCATCCCTGTGTGTCGATTCTTTACTTCTAGGTTCCGTCGGTCATTATTCTGTCAGCTGTTTGCCCCCCTCCTTCTTCTGTGTTCCACCCCACCATAGTGTCTCCGCTCCCACCTGCCTGCTCCCTAGCTCAGCCCCCTCCACTCCCCACAATCCCTTCACCTCCCGCCCACTCTTCCATCCGCATCCTCTATGGTGCTCGCTGTTGCGCTTATTTTCTCTGCTTTTCTATCGACTACCCTATCCTTCTCACTAAGTATGGTAGAAAAAGGAGGCCACCAGGGGGCGCACAGGTGATGGCAGCCTGAGCGTAGCACTAACGCCGAAGCCGGGCCGTCGAAGGGGATTGAGCCCCCCCCGGAATCCTTGGCGACAACACACTGCCGGTCTGGCTATCAGATCCCATCGTGCCCCCTTCCCCCGAAAGAGGACTTCGGGGGTGTTGGAGAGACGGAGCACGGGCCTTTCGGCCCGAGGAGATGAAGCGAGGAGAAGGCCTGGAGGGGAGTTCCCTCGGCCGCGGCCCCGGAGGAAAAGGCGCTGCTCGGTGGAGCGGGGGACTCCCCCTGGCGAGCCGAGTCCCCGCCAACAGCCAACCGCTCATCCCCGCGGGGGGGAACGAGAGCAGGGGAAAACGGTCCCAGAGCGGGACGCAGGCTCTGGCCGCCCCACCCCCTCTCGGAGGTGCACAGGAAAGCGGGATTTCCACGCTTCGGCAGGTCGGGGGTCCCGAAGAGGAGAACAGACAGCAGCGAGGAGGGCCAGGAGCGGAGCCCTCCCCGCCTCTCATCGGCAATGGACCCGGGGCGGCAGTGGCCCCACGACTGCAGCCTCACACACTTAACAGGCCCAGCTCGCCCAGAGTCACTACAACGTGGCCGGGCCTGGGACGCGGCGGCCCCTGAGGAGGGAGAGCGGACACCCCCCCCGCTGGGACTAACACGGCCAGGGGGGGGACAGACAACGGCGGTAAGCAACAGTGACCCCGCGGGCCCCCAGACCACGTCATGCACCCGCAGGGCCCCCCCACCCAAGAAACTGAGGAGCCACTCCGCTCCGCCAACATAGAAGGGCCAGAGGGAGAGAAGCCCACATTTGGTGTTCGAGTCCGGTAAGTGGAGGCCCCTGTGCTAGCTCACAGGGCGTGTGCCCGCCTACAGTCAGCCAGGACTAAGCTGACCAAGAAGAGAGACCTGGGTGCCTGGCCCCCGGCTGGACCTGGTGGGGCGTGTGCCCGCCTGAAGGTACCCCCCCCCTTGGGGTCCTCACCACTTGTACCCGGTGGGCAATATCTTGGGCCCCGGGCCAGGGTTGGCCAACGCAGCGGTTGTACGTAATACCCGAATGAGCTGGCGGGGGACCCTGCAAACCTTTTGTTACGAGGGGACCAGAGTTAATACAGAGGACCCGGTCCATTCAGGGAACATGGCCCACTCAGGAGCCCCTACACAAGATACAGCAGCAATGGAGAGGGGCTTTGTATCCATCCTTCAGGAGATCCGGGAAATGCGATCTGATATAGCGCAGACACTTGAAAAAATGGACCACAGGGTGGATAAGGTGGAAGACAGGCTCTTGCAGGTGGAAACCGATCAGTCGACTTCAGATACTCAGGAGGTGCAAGTGGGTATGCGACTGGCGGCCCTGGAAAAGAGGGACGAGGAGAGAGCCAGACAGATGGACGACTAATAAAATAGGGAAAGGAGAAATAATCTTAGATTTTCTGGGGTCCCGGAGGCCGAGGGAGAAGCGGAGAGAGACTTAACCCGTGTGGTGAGAGACATAATCACCCTCCTGTTCGCCGAAGAGATGACTACGGAGCTAACTTTTGACCGGGTGCACAGGGCGGGTGGAAGAGCAGGGGGCCCCTGTTCGGCCCTCGCCTGATTTCACTATTACACAGAAAAGGCCAAGGTTCTGGAGGAGGCTAGGAAAGCGGGAGTTATTACCTATAATAACACAGAGATCTCAATCTTTCAAGACCTCTCAGCCTACACCTTGGCGAAGCGTAGAATGTGCCACCCCCTGACGCAATTACTGAAAGACAAAGGCGTGCGCTACAGATGGGGGTATCCATTCTCCCTGTCCTTTGAATATATGGGCCAACGGACAACTCTAATTACAGAAGAACATATTAAGGGGGCCATTCAGGATTACGTGACGAAACCAACCCCCAGGAGATGCCCGGTGGGCCCGGCGGCAATAGGGGAGGAGACCTTGGGCCGGTCGGGGACCAGGAGAAGGAAAACCAGCTCGAGGAAATACAGGAAGCTGAACACCCCACCTTCTGTGCGGGAAGGGGAGCGCAACGACTCGGAGGATTGAAGATCAGGGTGACCTGACCGCTTGTGGGTTGGGGTCCGAAGCAATGAAGGTTAGGTTGAATAAAGATTCCCCATGAAAAGCAAGTAAGATTAGGGTGACTATGGGGAAGAACCACAGGGGGGGCTCACAATAACGGGCTTTGAAATGCATGCCCGGCCGAGGAGGGCAGTCTGGTGGTCCGGCCTAATGCCAGGAATGGCGGAACTAACTGGCTGGATGCCGGGGAGGCGGGTGGGGGCTTGTGGGTTAGTTGGGGGTTATCTGTTGGGGAATGGGTTGGGGGAACAGTCGGGGAAAGGGGAAAAAAGTGTCCAAACGGTGAGACAAGGGGAGCGAGAAGGGAGTGGTGATGCAATGCTGGTGCCAATTGGGACGGTAAATCTAGACTATGGCTGAGAGCCTACCGGCCCTGGGTGTGGGTACCCTGAACGTGCGAGGCTTAAACACCCCCACCAAGAGGTCCCTGGTTTGCAGAGAATTCAGGAGGGCAAAACTGGACATGCTGTTTGTCCAAGAGACAAACTGGGTCCGGGGGAAAGAACCCAAAATGAGAGGGGGTGGAATAGGAGAGGTCTTCCACGCATCCCACAGGGGGAAGAAAAGAGGGGTGGCCATCCTGGTTGCTGGGAGTGCCTGTTTCAATAGCGACGCCACCCTGCAGGACCCCGAGGGCCGTTACCTGTTTGTGAGGGGCTCCTTACAAGGCTCCTCCCTGACCCTGGTAGTAGTGTACGCCCCGAATGAAGGCCAAGCCCAATTCTGGGAAGGAGTGAGGGAGAAACTTAAACTATTTGTACAGGTCACAGTGGTGGTAGGGGAGACTTTAACATGGTATTGGACCCATCCGTAGATAGGAAGCGGGCGGGACCCCAGAGCTCCAAACCCGCGGACGAGGCCATGGCGCGCACCTTTCAGAGGGTGAATGCCGACCTGGGCCTGGTGGACACAATTCCGTCCCACAGAGCGGGCGTCCCCTCGTTTTCCTATTACTCGGCCACACACGCCTCGTTTTCGAGGATAGACTACATTCTGGTGGACGAAATCCTCCGCCCCTACATCTCGGGTTATAGGATCGACCCCGTCCCCTGGTCAGATCATGATGTGGTGAGGGTCACTATATCGGGGGGATGGCGTAAATAACGCATAGGCCGCTGGAAATGTAATGATGCCTTATTAAAGGACGAGGTCCACGCCCAGGAAGTTCTGGACGCTATAACAGAATTCTTTGAGCTTAACGACAACGGGGAAGTGGGCACACACACCCTCTGGGATGCTTTTATGGCAACTTTACGGGGTGTCCTCATCCAAAAAGGGGCTCAGGAAAAAAGGAGGAGAGAGGCACAGGAGAATACATTGCGAGAAAAAATAGCCCGACTCCAGCCGGGGGGCTCCCCGGATCAGGCCCAAGAGCGCGACCGGGTGGCCGCCCTGGAGGATTGCAGGCTCCAGCTAAAAGACTTACTCCTCCACAAAACGGAGAGAAGTCTCCAGATGGTCAAGCAAAAATACTACGATAAAGGGGTCAAGGCTGACAGGATTCTGGCCTGGAAGCTGAGGGAGGTTCAGAGGAGCAGGGTGGTCAAGGGAGTAAGGAACGCTCAGGGGGATCTCGGTTACGACTCTTCCCACACTGGAATGGCTTTTCGCCAATACTATGAGACACTATATTCATCCGAATACAAGGGGGGAAATGCCCCGATAGAAGATTTTCTGAACTCAATCCAACTCCCGGCCTTGTCTGGGGAGATGGCGGAGGGGCTGGAGGGACCGGTGACCGAGGAGGAGGTGGATAGGGCGATAAGCGGGATGAAGACAGGAACTTCCCCCGGGGAAGACGGTTTTTCCATCTATTTTTATAAGAGATTTCGATCCTCCCTAATCCCTGACCTAGTGAAGGTTTTCAACTCCGTGCTGGACGGGGAACTCTCCCTGAATCCATGATGGGAGCCATAATTGCAGTGCTTCCCAAAGAAGGTAAAGATCCCGCAGAGTGTTCCTCCTACCGGCCCATATCGTTGCTAAACATTGATGTTAAGATCCTGGCCAAGGTGGTGGGGAAGCGGATGGAGGGAATAATGTCGAAGTTAGTACACGGGGACCAGGTGGGCTTCAAAAGGCGAAGGCAGGGGTCAGATAACATACGCAAAACCATAGACATGATTTACTTCGCCCAACAGTCGGAGCTCAATGCGAGTGTCCGCTCCTTAGACTCGGAGAAAGCCTTCGATAGGGTGGAATGGAGGTACATGGAACTTCTCCTAAGAAAGATGGGCTTTGGGGCCCACATCATGAGCTGGGTTACTGCCCTCTACAGAGCACCCACGGCAAGGGTCCAGGTGACTGGGGGGTTGACCGGTTCTTTTCCCCTCTCCCGAGGTACAAGGCAGGGGCGCCCACTTTCCCCTCTGATATATGTCCTCACGATAGAAGCATTAGCAATAGCGATCAGAGAGCATCCAGGAATTAAGGGGATAAGAAGGGGGGAGGTGGAATTCAAAGTCTCCCTATTTGAAGATGACATCCTGGTCTACCTGGTGGACCCTGGCACCTCGCTCCCTCCTTTGTTAGACCTGGTGGCTGAGTTTGGACGCTTCTCGGGCCTGAAAGTCAACACCCCGAAGTCAATCCTGCTCCCCACGAGGTCCAGGGACCCGGCGCTGGACCCCCTAAATAGATTTCATGGGATCGCAATGGGGAAGGCCGCAATACGATACCTGGGGGTTCTCCTCACACGGGACCTAACAAAATTGGCTGCTACCAACTATGACCCCATTATGACAGGGATCACATCGGACCTGAGGAGGTGGGGTGGGATGATCCTTTCATGGTACGGCAGGATGAAAGCAGTTAAGATGAACATACTGCCACGGCTCCTATACTTCTTCACAGCATTCCCAACCAGCGTCCCTTAGCAGACTTTTAGAGTTCTGCAGAACGCAATTCGGGACTTTATATGGCAGGGAAAAACACAGAGAATCGGGAGGGCCACCCTGACGTTGCCGAGGGAGGAGGGAGGATTCGGGTTGCCTGATTTCCGCCTGTATTTCCATGCCGCTCAATTGCGTACCCTCCTGGAACACATGAAAGAAGGACTGGGGACCTACTGGTCATACTTGGAGGATATGGACACTCACCCTCTGAAGGTCCGCGACCTCTTGTGGGCGCCACGTAAAACAATCCCGAGCCATCTAAAAATCCACCCGACTCTGGGGGTTCTCTGGGACATTTGGAAGGAGGGACACCAGACAGCGCACCTCACTACATGGCCCTCCCTGATGACCTCCCTCTGGGGCCACCCCCTTAATCTGGGAAGCAAAGGATTTAGGCACTCACAGACCTGGTCTGACAAGGGAATGGGATGGGTGGGACAGATGTTCAGGGAAGGCAAATTCCGACCTTATGAGAAACTAAGGGACGCCCTCGGTCAGGGATCCCTATCCATTTTTGAGTATCTCCGCCTTAAGGGTATCCTATGCGACCCGTCATGGGGTTCAGATCTGAGCAGAAAGGTAACCCCTTTTGAGAAACTCCTAGACACGGCATCCTCGAGGAAGGGGGCGGTATCTTGCATGTACAAAATCCTCAACACGTATGACCTCCAGGGAAGGAGGAGCTTCCGCAAGTTCTGGGATGAACTGGCGGGAGAAGAGATTTCGGAGGACTCCTGGTCCAGAATATTCAAAATAGCTTTTCACGGGAATCTATTCACCTCGGATATGGAGCACAACTTTAAGATTTTGCAGGGGTGGCATAGAGACCCGGTGAAACTATCTAAGATGTTCCCAGGGGTGTCCCCTATGTGCCCGAGGGGGTGCGGACAGGCCGGCTCTAGGAGCCACATGTGGTGGTACTGTCAGAAAGCCCAAGACTTCTGGGGGTTGGTGAGGAGCTGGATGGCGGAAGTGACTGAGGAACTCCTGCCACTAAACTCTCTAACGATGCTGTTGGGCCTCCCCCCGGAGGAAACGGAGGTACACCGATATCCAAGGATGTGGGAGACAATGCTGCGGGGGGGTAGAGTAGCTCTCGCACAGAAGTGGAAAAGCCTGGAGCCCCCTTCCAAAGAAGATTGGATAAAAAAGGTGCAAACATGCATCTGATGGACAAATTGACTGCCATGGTAAACAATGACACTGGCTCGTTCCTCACGAAATGGTACGGAGTACAACAATCCTGGGGATGGGAGGTTCATTGAACCCAGGGCAGGGACCCATCGCTGGGCGATACGAATCTGGCCTGGGGATGAGCGGCAAATGTCTGGGGGGTCCACGACCTGGAGCAAGGCGGATTCAAGCCTGTTGGAGTTAAGGCCACTAGCCACATCACATCCCAAGAGCAGGAGACGAAGAGAACGTTGAAAGTCTCCCGGGACAACAGATCCGGCTTGGACACGGGGTCGGGGGGTGGGTATTCAAGTTGGGGTGGGGGGAAAAAGGGGTAGTGGGGGATGGGGTTTGGTTTGTAATGTTCTCATTGGAAAAAAAAATGCGAATAAAAATTAAAGTTTAAAAAAAAAAGTATGGTAGAAAGAAGTTCAAATGGAACTCCATATGGTCTCTGTTCTCTCTCCATTTTCCACGTCACCCATTAATGGTGGAATCCAACGGGAGGCCATCCTGGCCCACTTCCACTCCTTCAAGACCATCATTAATGTTTGCCTAAACGGCACCTTCGTGGTTTAAGGCCTTCAGGCCAGCCTCCTCCTTTTTGATAGACACTTCTCGTGCCTTATCAAATTCCTTTCTTCTCCTGCTATTCCTTCTTTCCCCTCTCTGGCTACTCTGCCTCCTCCATCATCTGCCACCTCTACGGCTGCCTCAGCTGCTGCTCTGGCCACCCTGTTTCCTCCTTCCTCAGACACCACTCTGGCACATTCTCCTGCCATCCTGGTGCCTCCTTCTACCGACACCCCTCTGTCACCCACCTCCCCCTCCAAGGCTACCTTGCCCTCTCCTCCGTCTTCCTCTTCCCATCCTTGGGTGCCTTCAACACTTCCGCAGGGCGTACCTCTGACCTGTACCCCTCCATGGAAGTCCCTTGGAGGGGTACAGGGGGAAACCTGCTCCACATTGCTATTCTCAACTCTCACTCAGCTGTCAAACACTCCTCTGACATCTGTCGTCTCCTTGAAGAACTTGATATGGATGTTCTCAGTCTGACCGAGACATGGTTCATGGCCAGTTCTGTTATGAGCTTTGATACTCTCCTTCCTGGTGGCTACAAGATCCTCTCCCTGCCCAGAGGAGGGTGTAGCCTTAATCCTCCTGAGTGTATCCCTGCTTCTATCATTCCTATGCAGGACTACTCCTCTCTCTCTCTCTCTCCTGGCCGGTCTCTCACTGTGGTCACTATAAACCGGCCTCCCGGCCAGGTAGCCTCCATCCTCTCTGAGTGGGAGGACCTCTCCTCCTTCCTCCTTGCCTCTACCTCTCAACTTCTCCTCCTCCGAGACCTTAACATCCATTTGGATGCTTATTTTCCTTCTGCAGGACTCTTTCGCAACCTCTGTGACTCCCTCTATTCTTCCTTCTGGCCTGACTCATTCTGCAGGGCACACCCTGGATGTTCCAATCTCCTCCGACCTCCCCATCTCCAACCCTCTCACCACTCCTTTCTCCTGGAGTGAATACTTTCTCTGTTCCTCCCATCTCTCTTTCTCTACCCCTTAGCATGTGTCAGTTGAGTCTTTCGCAGCTACTTTCTCTCCTCCTTCTGCACCTTTGGTTGACTCACACCCCGACACAGCCCTTTCCAAACTTCATCTTTCTATCTCTGACACACTTGATGTACGTGCTCCTGTCATGAGGATCTGCTTGAAGCCCAAATCCAAGTACAACTCTTGGTACGACTCTGACCTCGTCACCCTTAAATGTAGCAGAGAGGAAAGAGGGCAACATGTGCACCCTCTGACAAACAGGCCTGCCACATGTCCCAAAGGCAGTACAGACTCTCTGTCCTAGCCAAGAAGAGAGCACACATCCAAGTCTGTGTTTCTGCGGCATCTAACAACTCGGCCAAACTCTTCAACATCTGCAAGGAACTGGCCAATCCTAATGCAGTCCCTACCTCTCCTGTTCCTTCCGAGGCCCTCTGTACGGCCGTGGCTTCTCATTTCATCACTTAATCCTGTCCACCCTCTCTTCCTCTTCTTCCTCCTCCTCCACTCCTGGTCTTCCTGTGGCTGCCACTCCTCCTCCCTTCTCTTCCTTTCCCGTGTTCACCCCTGATGTTGTTTCTAGACAAGTCTGATCTATGAAAGTCTCATCAAAACAGGTTCTTCCCTCTTCTTCCAGTACCACATTGACGCCCTTGCTCCAACCTGGGCTGATTTCTAAAATCATTTTGTTTGGCACATGAACCTTTCCCTCCCCCCTGATGCACTCCCTTGTGCACTCTGTCCTAAAAAAGCCCCCTGCTGATCCTTCCTCTCCGGCTCACTATCGCCCAATTTCTATCACTCCGTTCCTGGACTTATTCTTGGAAAAGCTGGCCATCCCCCAGCTTAACCTTTACACTGCATCAGTTGGTTGACTCCCTAACCATCAGTCTGGCTTCCAAGCATCCCAAAGCATGGAAACTGCTCTCTTGAACATCGATGAAGACCTGCTCTCTAACCTTGATTCTAACCTTCCTTCTGTCCTCATTCTCCTCAATCTTTGTTCTGCTTTTTATACGGTCATCCATGCCATCATGCTCAATCGCATCTGTGAGTATCACTGATCTGGCCCTGGCCTTACTGACCACCTTTCTCACTGATCGACCCTCTCAGGTCCAATTGGGGTCCTTCCTCTCTTCTATCTCTCTCTCCTTGTGGTGTTCCCCAAGGGTCTAACCTTTCTCCCTGGCTGGTCAACCAATACCTGGTACCGCTTGCCCACCGCATCGCTGCTCTCTGCTCAAACTTTCAATGTTATGCAGATGACAGCCAGCTCTCTTTCAGGCTCCCCTCGGCCACCTCTAACCCTTCTCTCATTCCAGACTGTCCACAATTCAGGAGTGGTGTGCCGCCAATGATCTCTGCCTTAATGCCAGCAAGATGGAGATCCTCCACGTCGGAACACCAGCTCCCTCCTTTCAGCTGTCCCTCTGCCCGCCCACTCTGGGCTCTCTTCCTGCTCCTACCTGTGAGGCTAAGAAACCTTGGGATCATCTTCGACTCCACCCTCTCCTTCTCTCTCATATCACTGACATCTTTGAGAAGTCTAACTGTCAGCTGCACCTCCTCAGAGGTATTCTTCCTTTCCTCACTTTCCCCCAGAGGCTGACTGTCTCCAGAGCTCTGGTCCTCTCTAGGCTGGACTACTGCAACAGCTTCTTTTTATATCTGCCTGCTTCTACTCTGTGTCATCTACATCCTATCCAGAACAGGACTGCAACACTTGTCCTTGGCCTCAAGCCCAGGTATTGTATCTCTCTAGCACTGAAATCTCTTCATTGGCTCCCAAGCACAGGAAGGATCAAGTTCCAAGACCCTCAGCATTGTCCACAATGCTGTCTTGGGCCTGGGACTGCACTACCTCCAACTCGCTCTTCCTAAACATCTCCCGTCTCATGCTCTCTGCTCATCTTCTTATAACTCTCTGAGGGTCAGTCGCTTTTCCAAACAGACAGTTGGGGGCAGATCACTTTCTTCTGCTGGTGCCTCCCTCTGGAACAGCCTTCCTGCCTCTCTCAAACTTGAGCAGAACCACCTCTGGTTCCGGGAACAACTCAAGACCTTCCTCTTTGCTTCCGCTTTCTCTCTTCCTCTCCCATCCGGATGACCCATCTGCTCCATGCTCTGGTCACCTGTCCACCCTCTGAACTTGGGCCCAGGTCCCTGGCTGTCCAGTTGCACCTTACAATGCCTCTTGACTCCCCCACTCCCCCAGCACTTGTGGTCTGTATCTGTAACCATACAGTCCCTTCCCTTTGCACTTATGAGCCACCTGTTAGCTGCACTTTCTGATTACCTGCACTGAGCTACCTGCTGGCTGCAATTTTGATTACCTGCACTTCTCCATCCACCCGCCCCCTCGGCACTTCTCCCCTTCCTCTTCCCTGCACTTGCATGATCAGAATGACACAAGGCCTAGTAAGATTGGTGTTTTTTCCTCCCTCTGTTTCCCCTCCTTGTCTTGTCGTGCCTAGAAACACTTGTGTACATGTGCATTATAAATGTCATATCATATCATATCATAGCATACCATGTCATATCATTTCATTGTGTATCAAGGTCCATAGGAAACCTGAAAATGTACGTTTTGACTTGCATGACTGATTTGGCTGATATGTTGCAAACAAAAAGATTGTCAGGGGATTCCCTCAAGCCCCAGGCACGAAATGTTGGGAAGCATTCATTGTAAAAATGAAAATGTTATTAAGAAAGCAAAAAAAAAACACTGTTTTTGGCCTAATCCCCTTCCTTTCCCCATAGAGAAAAACTCAAAACTTCTGCAGGGCGCACTGCAAAAACCTCTAGATGGAATTTGGCCAGCTACGAACAACTTGGGCACAAAGCATTGACTCAATTTCTTGAAAGGGGACTGGGGTTATTCCGTCCAGTTGTTGTTAAAATATTTGACGGAAAGGGGGTTGCCCCATTCTCCTAAAAGAATAGCTATATTGCCCATGGTACTTTGAAGTACTGAGAGGCATTACAGAAATGAAAAAAAAAACACTATTTCTTTTTTTGATTCAATACGAGAGATAAATAGGGAGACAACAGAAATAACCAGGGTTAGCCGAAAAACGGAAAAGTGGAAAAAATACATTTGTCGGAGGAAAAAGATTGACATGGCATCAAGCTAGACGTGAGGAGCGTGAAAGAGGACACCATGAAAAATTGTGGAGTTTGAGGAGGGCTGGGGACCAAGTTCAGAGCTCAAACATTTTCTCATAATGGGAGTTATTCTGGTGATAAACGGGGCTATAAAAGAAAAGGCGATCGGGAATGAGTCACACAGATATCCATGGTTATTTGCAGGCGTTTATGGATAACCTGGGTTGTTTAGTACATTGCTAATATAACCACAGTTATGGGAAAATATTGTTTTTAAAATAGAGAGTAAAATAAATGTGATTACTTATCTATATACATAAAAGTCAAAAAGTGTGTGTGGGTTTGTGGCAAACAGTTGCTCCTTATACAATTCCACACAGTTTTACCAATCTGCACCATATTTTGCAGTTACCTGTTAGGACCCTCCGGACAATACTGGCTACATGACATTAGGACACCACACCCCTTTCCCTGCATTTCAGCACAAGTTAACATTTGAGTGTGGGTTTGTGGCTTGGTGAAGCGTTGTTCCTTATACAATACCACACGGTTTCACCAATCTGCACCACAATTTGCATAGTTACCTGTTAGGACCCTCTTGACATTACTGGCTACATGTCATTTGGACAACCCAACCCTTTCCCTGGATTTCAGCAGAAGTCAAAATGTGTTTGTGGATTTGTGGCTTGGCAAAGCATTGTTCCGTATACAATTCCACACTGTTTTACCAACATGCACCACATTTTGCATAATTAGGTGTTAGATTCCTCCATACATTTCTGGCTACATGACATTTGAACACCCCACCCCATTGCCCAGATTTCAGCACAAGTCAAAACCTGTTTGTGGGTTTGTGGCTTTGCGAAGCGTTGTTCCTTTTACAATTCCACAATGTTTCACCAATCTGCACCAAATTGTGCATAGTTACCTGTTAGGACCCTCAGGGCATTACTAGCTACATGACATTTGGACACCCCACCCTTTTCCCTGGATTTCAGCAAAAGTAAAAAAGTCTGTTTGTGGGTTTGTGGCTTGGCGAAGCATTGTTCCTTTTACAATTCCACAATGTTTCACCAATCTGCATCAAATTTTGCATAGTTACCTTTTAGGACCCTATGGAAATTACTAGCTACATGACATTTGTACACCCCAACACTTTAATCAGATTTCAGCACCTTCACATATGAGATGTTTGCCTAAAATCTGCAAAACATCAATGTAGTCGTAGAAGGACCGGTCCCAACACATGGAACTCAACTCAATTAATTAATTAATTTTAGCATTTATATAGCTCTACAAACCCTCAGGTATCTGAGTGCTGCTTATTATTACCCACGGTGTGTGGTGCTCATTTATCGACCTCGGACGGATGAAAGGCTGAGTTTGGCCCTGCCGGGATTCAAACCTGCATCAGCAGGCTCTGCACAGATGTCAAAGTGAGCTCTCTACTCTGCTATCAGACCAGGCGCTAAGATGCACGGTTTCCAAGATATTTGTAGCGCAATGCACTGCCACAAACTGCACCACGCCAGGGTGAAGTGACAGGTGGGGAGAGAGCACAGAAGGTCCCAGTATTTAGCAGCATGCCAACTCTCGCCTCCCCCCAATGTCTGCTCTGGTGTATGTCAGCCAGCCACACAAGCCCATTCTCAGTGCAGTTTACTTCAGGCTATAAAGCACATCAAGGTATAAGCGTATTGGAACAGCGACCTACAGGATTACAGCTGCAGTGAGCTGGGGGGTATCCAATTGGGGTAACATATCAAGGGGTGCGATATGGAAAGTGGGCACGGCCGAAGGCCATGGCTGGTCTGTCCAAAATAAGCATAATGGTGTGACCACGCTTGAAGGGGAAGTCTAGTGGGCCCGTTTAGGAAACCTATTGGAGAAATATGTTGACTGGCCACGCCAGAAGGTCACGGCTAGTGGGGCCAGAAGAAAGCTACTGGGGCAACATGTAAATGGGCCACGGCCGAACGCTACTGGGGCTAATGGTCATGGGCGAAGGCCATGGCTAGTGAGTATGAAATAAAGGTAGTGTTTTCAAATATACAGTGGGCATAACAATGTAGAAACAATGGCTCAATAGTATGCACCTAGAAGGATTTGATCTGTAGCTCTCAAATTCATAAAAATGATTATGCTTCACCATTGACAGCAGCCTGTCCTTCCAGAAACACATTGTCAAGATGGTCCAAATGCGCTTGCTCCAAATTGCAACTCTTTGCAGAAATAACCTTCATCCAGCTGCATGACTTCTGTACTGTAATGCAGGCCCTTGTGGTCGTACACATAGATTGGGGAAATGTCCTCCTGATAGGGCTCCCAGCTGCTCATTTGGCACCTCCCAAAGTAGTCCTCCATTCTGCAACATGTCTTATTATGACTGTGTGGAAATTTGACAGCATCACCCCGTCATAAGTGAACTACATTGGCTTCTTCTCCAGGTAGGATACTGTTCAGGACTGCATACATCATCTACATAGCAGTCACGAGTAGCACAGTGGTCCATCTGGAGGCTAAACTCCACATATTTGTTTGCGCATCCTCCTAGTGCAGCAAATAGACCAATCGGCTTGAATCCCAACTCATCCAAAAAGAGAGGACTCACAAATAATTTGCCACTTGCAATGCACCCACCGTTTGAAGTTGATCCTGATATCGTCTTGAATGCCTCCACAATTCTCCAAGTACGCAAATCTCTCAACATATTGCTTTTTCAACAATGTTTGACCAAATACTAATCCTCGACACACTCCTGTTGATGTCCCCCATAATTCTATGTCCCCTGAATGGCATTTTGTATGTCATTGTGAATCCCTTTTCTTATAATATATATGCGCTTATGGGCTTTGCAACGGGAGCAAGCCGAGTTAAGCTGGTCATGACTGCGCACATCCATTGAATTTAAAGGTTTTTGTTGTGTTAAATTTGTGCAACTTAAATGTACCTTAACTAAGGTTTTTTCAGTGAATTTCAAAGGTTCTGTTATACCATAATTTATTTACAGACCACTGGCCACAGCCCACAGGACAAATTTGCTATTGGATGGGTTAAGATTGAGGAAGGCATTTCACATTCAGGACTGGATGATGGCTAGGTAATCGAGGAGACAAGTGATGTCTATAGGCTTTTTACTCTAATGTACAGCTGAGTATCATCCATGCTTTGGTGGGTAGGTAGTCAGGATCTTTGAAGAGAGTTCCCAGAGACTCCATGTTTAGGTTATAAAGTATTGATGAGCGGATGGAGTCTTGGTGGACTGCACAGGGGACTGGAGTCATTAGAGTGCAATGTGTTCATATGGACAGACAGGTGTTTGCCCAAAAGGCTGCAGGTAAACCAATACAGGACAGTGCCAGACAATCATATTCTGTTGTGAGGAGGGAGAGGAGGGTGTGGTACTCAATGGTTTTCAATGCAGCCGAGAGGTCAAGGTAGATGAGGAGGCATTATCACCCTTATTCATGATTTGGAAGCCATCATCCACCACCTGGATGGTGGCTGTCTCAATATTACCCTTTGGGTAGACACTGACTGAAAGTGGTTGAGGAGGTGCAGTTATTTGATTCTGTTGAGTAGTTGTGTAGTGACTACTTTTTCCACGATTTTGCCAATAATGAATGGGAAATGTGTAATGGGCCGGTAGTTGTCCAGGTCGTCTGGGTCTAGGGCCAGTTTTTTCAAAAGAGGTTGCACTATATGATGTTGTCTGAGAATAATCCTTCTATAAGTGAAGCATTAATGATGCTGAGGAGTGTGATGAATGGGGCCCATCAATAGTTTAATGATGTAGGCTGGGATGAAGTATGTTTGATAGAGGCAATTGTTTGTAGAAGGTCTGGGAAGAAATAGAGGAGCATTTGGTCCAGAAGGGCAGTGTACGTGCTGGAGTGCTAGGGGAGCTAATGCTACGGGAGGATTTATCAGTAAAATCCCCCTAGCATTACGAACATGTCCTTAACAAACAGATTGCGAGCCATATTGATTTAAACTTTAAGTATAACTATACAAAACAACGTCTCATCAGTCAAAGTAACTTCTAGAATTTCAATAATGTGCTTGGAAGTGGTAAGGGAGAAGGCCATCTTTGTCTTTCAGCCATGCCACACTCGAGTAGTGTGCTGGACCACTTAAACATCTTGAGGGATGAAGCATACTAACCCAGCGCAAGCAAGCACAAAACATCTGGAACAGTTAAAGCCCTCAGAATCTTAACCTGCAAATGGACAGACTGAGAATCAAACTAATATGGGACCATCTGTTGCCTGCCATCAGAAATGGGGGGCAATAAAATGAAACATGTCTTGAAATGAACCATTTGGTAATGACAATATCAGCAAGTAGCACACCTGCAACTGTAAAGACTAGCAGTGAGAGACAGCAAGTAGTGCAAACTTGGACAAGTGTATAATAATTTAACCCGCGAAAAAAAAATGACACCCATATGTTTTAGAATCATCAAAACACACAGCCACGCCATTGAGTCAAATACCTTTTTGGCATCTAACATAAGAGAAGGCAGAAGCGTTTTAGGGAGCAATTGGTGAAAGATGGAAACAGCATCTAACATTATATGAAATTGAGTGACCTGGGAGGAATCCAGGCTGATTGGGCAAAACTATCAATGACAGGATATCAGGCTTTTTTTTGGCTTTTAGCACCAATCCGTATCAACAAGATGTGGTGAAAAGAAGTATGTGCATCTGCAGGCTGGACAGGCTTTAATGGAAGTATAATTAACACCTGACATGGGGATTCTGTATGGAAGCAACAGACTCATTATGCATTTCTGGTAAATGTAGGATAAGCAAATATCCAAAGGTCTTATAAAACCTGGTGAGGGAAACATGAGGCCCCATGTCTCGTCTCTGGTAATCTCATCAAGAATACAATGGATTTTGGCCTACGTAATTATCAAATTAAGTGCAGGCTGCACATGGCCAACAAGCAAGAAAAGAGAACCCTTTTACAGATATTCTCCCAACAGGGAAGGTAAGGACCCATACTGAGAAGTACACAGACACTTATAAAAAATAAAATAAATGTGAGTCATATTATCATCTCCCCTTATGGCAATTCCATCCACCCAGTGATGTCAGATATATTCCATTGCCATTGCTCCCCTCAAAGTGCCCATGACAACCAGTGACGTGGCCTCCCACGCTCACCATAGCAATGAGCCACCACCCTTCTGTTTAAGAGATGGTCCTCTGGATCTGATTTAGAGCGAACCTCCTCTGATGTGTTATGTAGCTCCCAGAGCATTCGTCTGTGTTTACAGGATTTATAATCATGTTCAAGCTTTTTGATTTTAGTCTCTAATTTATTACATTTTGAAGAAAGGAACAGTAGAACCCACCCTTACTGGAAATATATATATCCTATAAATAAGCTTCAAAGACTTCCCACAGCAATCCGTGAGAGTCAATTCAAAAGGAATTATTCTAAAATAATAATCCCATTTCAGATTTTAACGTCTTGAGGAGGTTCTATGTGATAATGTCGAACATTGATGGTAGCACATAACAAATACTTTTTTTTTTGATTAGGTGCAGTCTTAATTTCTCGTCATTATCACTTTTTTCCTACCCTCCTCACATCTGAAAATGGGGGTTTTCACCCCCCAAAGCACCCTCCCTTTACCCCTCCACCATTTCCCATCTCTATCCCTATGCTACCAATAACAAGATTTACTTATATTCCCCAACGCATACACAAATACCCATACACCTTCTACCTGCCCCTACCCACACTAACATGCACAGACACACACACAGACACACCACACACACACACACACACACACACTTACCTCTATTCTCACTTTCCGCCTTCCCAATGTTCTTCTCGGCCATGACTGACAGCCCATGTGCGCACTCGTGTGACGCGGGGCGTGACAGTTAGTATTCACAGTCTTTCAAAATAAGTCTTTTTTCCCATTAAAAAAACCTTGAGAAATGCTACATGGAATTTAAAATCATCTTTAAGCCTCCAACTAGACCCGAGTCCTCTAATAGTTGGAACATCAAAGGTAGGCACAATTGGGGAATAATCTGATATGTAGCAAGATGTACTCTCACAGTGGTTGAACCAGTGAGACAACCCTCATCAACTTGTGGCAGTTGCAGAGATGAAGGGGAGAACCCAGTCGAACTGTAACTCTGTGGTGTCCTTTATGAGTCAGTGGGGCTCATTCCGAGTATGGCGGTAAGGGATAGTGGCCACCGGTAACGAGACCGGTGGCGGTGATCCCTTACCGCCATACTCCGAGTTCCCTTTGCGCCCTCGCCCTTAACGCCTGCTTTGAGCAGGTGTTAAAGTCGAGGGCGCAAAGGGGCCTCCAAGCCAATAACGGTGACCGGAATGAACGGTCACCGTTATTTGCATCTTCCCCATTCCCATTGAGCCCTATGGGGGCTCATTTGGGAATGGGGAAGAGCCTTGGTGAATGGGGAATTACCGCCCCGCCAACCTTGGAATGGGGAGGTAATTCCCCCATCCACCAAGGCGCTGCCGGTCCGGGTACGGCGTCAACCAAGGCGTTAATAGCGCCATTGGTTAGCGCCGTACTCGGAATGAGGCCCAGTGTCCAATAAATCACCTGCCTCCTCCAGGATGAAAACAATTACAGCTTCACTTGAAACAGCATGAGGTATTGAATCTGCCTATTGCTTCGATTCTTGTTTTCACCCAAGCAAAGGAGTTACGTGACGTCTGTGTCACCAGGTAAACTTAGGGAAAATAAATACAGAAGAAAATGTTTATTGTCTATGGGGACATTTCCCTGGCAAGCTTCAGGATTCCATCCGTGTCCTTGAAATTGACATTTTTTCAGTGATTGGTCTCTGTGCGGTGCCAAGAACTGGATGGGGCCCAGTGAATGTTGGGCATGTTACACTCAAAGAAATATGACAAATAATATTTTCCAAATAAATACAACACAATTTGTTCAGCAGCTTTTGCTTTGCTGGATAGACCCAAACATTCTGGCATCCTGAAAATGTTTATATTGACACAGCTGATGTGGCCCTTAAAGCCCTTAGGTTGAACAAGTAGTGTTTCAACTGAGATTTTAAGTATTTACAGAATGGAGGAAGATGAAGTATTATGATCTCAGTCGCGTTAGTTCCAGGAACACTAGAACGGACCTACTGCTTCATCACTATGGAGCAAGAGGGCACCATTTTGGGCCAAATTGCTACGCAGCAATGGATGCGAGGAATGTTTTAACAACAGTGTACCCGGCGCACGATGCGCGTAAGTGCGTCCACAGATTTACACAGTGGTATGCCTCGGGAACGATCCAATCCACATGAAGTGTATCCCGTGGATTTGCCGTGCCGGGTACTAATGCTTAAATCATCAGGTCCAACCATGTGTAAGCTAATCTTGCTCAGCATGCTGCATGGCGGAATATGCCTCTAAAGTTGATGGCTGTGATAGCCATAATATGATCAACAGAAAAGTTGCTATTTAAAGCTTTTCAAGGTTTCCTTTGGGTTGGTTGGGTGTGACAGTGGTAAAGTGGATGTATTCTGGAAAGATGAGCAGCACAATTTATATTTATTTGGATTTGTTATTTACTAATATTTTGAAGTCTGTTGGGAGCAGTGCTGGTGTAGTTATTAGAAGTAGTTATTATTTGACCATATTTAATATGATTCCCTTTTCTTTAGTTTCTTACTTACTAATCTGTTTAATTTATTAACAGAAATAATCCTGCAATAATGTAAAAGCCTGTGATTGTTTGTATTCAAGTCATACACAGAATGTGCCTTTTAAAGTGCAAAACCTTTACACGTCAATTGATAGTGTGTTTCTCATGATTTTTAATAATACACCATATCGCTAACAAATGCATGAGTATTCTTTGAGTAACGTGCAAAGAAAGAAAAAAAAACAGCTGTTCATGTTGACTAAACCTAAAAGCAAATACTATTCTTAAATTACGTTATTTATATATGACAGACTCAACTTCATGATCTTACGTGAGTATTTTTTCCCTACGCTTTAACTGAGAATTGCAAGTTCTTTAATGATTATCTTACTGATCACGTTCTCGATTAACTGTACAGAAAACTACATCTGACCTTGTGTCAGGTTCAAAAGGCAGACTTCAATTATCATGTTCATATGTTGACTGGCAAGCACAAAGCCAATAACACAATGCAAAGCAGACATCAAAATCTTTTCTTTTGACAGCACTTTTTTAAATGCACACTTCATTAACATTACACGATAGTTAGATGCAGAAAAAGCGGTTGCTGCTGATTGCCTTTGCTATTCAATCGCTTAAAAGCGAACAACTTTGAATGCTACTTGAAATGTTGCGTTTATAGTGTGATAACTTTTATCAGTTAGAGCACGAATGAATAGGTCCACTGTGATTAATTGCCATCTGGCAAGGGTATGAACGCACTGGCATTTTGATTTTTATTAAATAATTCAATGATGTGAGTCATTTCTTCGCCAAAAGGGTAATTTGCTGATTGATTTTCTCTTTTATAACCTCCAAGCCAATATCATAGGGTGTATCTGGGTCCTGCTGCATCAGTACACTGATTCATAGCACCTGCTCTATCAGTGGGACAGAGAAGGTTCAGAGGTCAGAGTTGCCCTTTTGACAGTGCAGTGACAGCCAAGACTCTGCAGTGCTGGGACTACATTTAAGATATGACCCCCAGTACCAAAACTATGATGATCATAAGCAGCCAAAGCGGTGGCAGGACAAACTCTAAAATAAAGCGATAGCTGAGTTTAGGAACGGTGCATGGCATGACTTATGATCATGGCAGCCATATCCAATGTGATATCACATATGTGTCGGTTCCTATGAGTCAGCTCCAATTTGTAAGGTGTTGTCTATTCTGGTCATATGGGCTGAGCCTGCCCAATGACAGGACAGGACAAGGACCTGAATGGCCATACCTCTTCTTTGATCTCATTGAGCCTCCCAACAGGTAGCAACCCTTGGCCCAGGCATCGAGCAAGCTCACACATTAAAACAGAGTAGCATCACATCAGGGTGCTGCATTTCTAAAGGATTTTGGTCCTAGTGAGGATGGAAGGGGGGGGCAAGAGTTGTCAGGTGGGCTCTGTTCACTCGAAAGAGACTTGTACCATTTTGTTTCTCTCTTGCTCTCTCTTTCCTTCCTGTCCCATCAACTTCCTCTAGAGAAAAGCACTTTGGGTGTGATGTCAGAAGGGCAAAGTCTATTTCTTTGAAGAACAGGGATTGTAATTCTTTGTATTGGACCACTAAGGCAGGAAAGCTTTAGTGCAATTATGTCTGGACCTTTAGCTTTAAAATAAGGGGTCTCCAACCCCTTCTTTGATTCACTCTGGAGCAACATCTGAGAAGGATTCACTGGACCTCTTTGGGAAGAGATGTACTTTTCAAAGCCCTCAACCACAGAGGTGAAGAAGGAGCAGTCCATTCCCTGTCCATATTAGGATGACATTTGCTGTGGACCAGGACCTGCCACTCTGTACTAGAATCTCCCACTTCTGGGAGAGAAGACAATGCAAGGCCTCACCCTGTTCTCGAGCTCATGAATTGGGTCTCACAGCACCTGGAAAATCAGTTATGCTACAGGTCCCTGTTCTGCCACCTTGACACCGGTCAGACAACCATTAAAGCAATTTCACACCATTGACACAGAGGGAGCCTGTTGGTGCTACTCTTTAACACTACCCCGAACCTTCAAATGATTGCTTTCAGATAGAGCCAGCTCTCCACTGCATTGTGCCCACGCTGAGCCTGTCACCAGCTAGGCTCAAATCAACTGTGCGACACTGGGACACGACTAGAACCGGTGGCGATGAAAGAACAGGGAAATATTGAGGCTGAGTACCACAAAGGAAATACATCAATCACGGGCTGAAAAGATTCACAGTTCTTTTATTACTGTATAGTTTACAAAGTAACACAGATAGCTATCTGGATCTCAACACCCCACAATGTGTACCAGCCCGACAGAGAGAGGTGAGAAAGTGCTCGACGTCTAAACGTTCGTACTTTTATACAATTTTGAGTAATATTGTCCAGCCTCTCTTCACGTTAATAATTCGTGGTCTAGAGTTCGTGCCTAGTTCACATACGGAACATACAATATTGTATAAATGATTACATAGGTTTGTATTTCCGTGGTGGCACAATGGCGATGTATGTTCTCAAATCCTCCAGTAAGCCTTATTATTCCTGCACAATGTAGTTCGGCCTGTGTCTACGCTCAAGGTTTGTTCTACGTTGTCCCCAATGTGTATTCAAGGATGAGTCTTGTGAGTGCAGACAACAATTAAACAACAGTTCATATGCAGTGTAAGGCCTTGTTGCCTAGTCTATACCGTCGGCTCTTGGACAGTCTAAACATTAACAGAACTCAAAGGTTGAGAAGCCTATTTGCAAGTTGAAGACATAGTCCATCATTTTAGAACGAATAAACACACGAGTGGAAATCAAAATGCTGGACAAATCTTAAAATGGCAGCAAAGTCAACCCAAAATCGGTACTTTGCAATGCGGTTTTCCTCGTAGAGCGACAAGGCTTAGGCCTATATAAAATATAAATATAAAGGAGGCTGTTAAGTGACTTCAGTTCAGCAATCCCACTAAGTCAGTGCCTCGTCTGGGACGCACAAGGGAAGCCCTTATTTATATATTTTCATGACAAGTTATACTCTGGATGATAAACCCTTATATAACGCCCCTCTCTTTCAATCCCCCTGACCTCACTGAGCCAAGAAGTAGGTTTGTTTTGCAATTTAAAAGATTTATTGGAAAAATTAAACAATATAAATATATTACACTTTTATAATAAATTAATATTTGATATCACACTTAAGACTATGACAGTGATCAACACTGGGTGATGTTACACTAGCACACTGATTTAATTACTTAAGAGTTAGTATAGAAAGAACAAGGTAGCTGAGAATACTTTTATGATTTCAAGGAATGCAAAGATGAATAAAAGCAACACAGGAATAAACTTGATATGATTTCAGCAAAAGATAATATAATCGCTTTTCTCTGACAATTCACTCCCCCCCTATGCAATGTAAGGAGATGGAAGTAACACACACAGTCTTCAGGAATACAATCACAGTACAATCTGAATTCAGTTCCCCCCTAGCAAGCTTAGATCACAGGGATGATTTTAAACACAGGCAAAGTACATTAAATGTGGTATGCAAAGAAGGTAAAAATATGCTTAAAATGATTTTAATTCCCTACAAGAGATTCAGGGTGGGTGATAGCTACTTTAAATTAGTTCAGGATCACTTTAGCAATGCTCTATGAATGATTGTCAGGTTGCAAACGAATTTCAGCAAAGGAAAGCAAGAAGCTGCTATTTTGACAAGTGAAGAAATTTGAGCCAAATCACAAATCGCGGCACTTTTTCTGAGTGAGTGCGTCGAGCGCAATTACAGAGGAACCATAAAGCTTAGAATCTCAGCTTTAAAATGAAAGTTAGAACTTGGTCCTGGCACAAACGGTGCAAGAGATACAGATGATTTTGTGAAGGTAGTTTTTCAGAAATGAAACAATGATTCAAAATGGCAAAATGACACTTTTACAGGTTGAAAATCGGAGAATGAACACACGATTCCTATGATGCAGTTCTGGACAGGTTGAAATGTTTTGAATCAGATTATTTTAAGCTAAGAGATTGATTTTGCACAGTTCTGGCTAAGTACTGACACTATGAATTTGAAATAGGCCATCAGCGTCTGGTCAGCAGGTTGGACTGGACTCCGGGTGGGTGGTTCTGAAGTCACAGCTCTCTGGTCCAGCTCTGCTCAGCACTTCACCGCGGTCTGGTCTGGGGTTCTCTGGTTCTGGTCTCTCTGGTTCTGATCTGGTCCGTGGTTCTGCTGTCGGCACTTCTTTCTGGGTCTGCTACCGGTTCTGGCAAAAGTTCTTGGCAAAGATTCAACGGCTCACCCGGCTGTAGAATAGTTTGGTTGGATTGCTGGATTCTGAAGGCCTGCTGAAAAAGGATTTAGCTGGTGGTCCGGGCCTCTCTGCTTTAAGTTCTGGAGTGACATTCTGGAGTTCTCCGTCAGCGTGCTGCGCAGGAATTCAGTTGAACGTTGGAAAATGAATGTCCCTGTCTGGCTTCCAGTGGCGCTTTTTATGTCTTTTGAAAATGGGTGTGGATGCTAACTTTCTTTGCCCAACCGACTCACGATTTGATAGGTCAAGGATTTCTCTCTGACCTGATTTGGGAAGGGAGCAGTGAGTCAGAGTGAGTCAGAGTCTTACAGTCTATTGAAGAAACGCCCCTTTGCTTTTACTTAGAAAATGAATTTTTCATAACTAACAGGTTTCCCAGATACACACATCGTTGACATTACATGTACATATCATATATCACATAAGGTAGTCTCTGTTCCAACTCTGATGTTTCTAAGTGCTTGGATTAAGAAATGACAACATTGTGCACTTTTTGGTTGGTTTACCAATATTGGATTTTTACCAAAAATGACACAGATGTACCCCGCCTCTCTACACATATTCCAGTAAATTTTCATTTTTCTAGCGTGAACCCTGTGTCTGCAATCTCCATAATTCATGGGGTTTTGCCTCAGAACATGGTACAGAGTTCTAACACCTCTTACAAACGTGCACACAAAAATCACAAGAATAATGATATTAATTATATAATTTTGACAAGCCTGTACTATGAATTATCCATCTTTTTAAAATTATGCTCTGGCCCAGAGGGGTGTGGTTTCCGAAAGCACATGGTGGAATTTCTGGTTTGTCCACTTCCTCCAACTCAAGTTGCTCACAGAGGCACTGCCACTCCCCATTTCTCTCAAGAGGAAGCCATTTACGACCCCCCCTAATTTAACATTTGCCTGAGCCCAGGAAGGCTCATTGTTCTGTTTCCTGCAGTCCCCAGCTGCTCCTCCCCTAATCCAATCAGAGAGGTGTCATCTCCCTTTGGTGAGGGCAGGAGAATGCAGGCCAGGCCTGGGAAGAGTGGCTGAGCAAGTTTCATCTCCTGTCGGGGGTAGTTGCCAGGCTGAATTCAATCTCTTTAAGCCAGGCTTCAGCTAAATGTCACTGTGTTCCCAGTTTTTCTTCATCCAAATCAAGCTTACAATTTTTACACATGCAGCTAGAACGCTGATTCTAAGTTCAAAACTATGACATTTAACAGTTGCAAACTATGTGACACTCAACATTAGGTCACTCATTTATTTTAAACATTTAGATTTTAGTGTCTTTCAGTCCAATTTCACTTCAGCTGCTGACATCCACGGCTCAGCTCAGTTTCATTATGAACTTTATTTTGGGCTCTTTCTCTTTCCAGATTTTGTATGCACACAAGAATACATTCTGCAAAATATCTGCTGGTGTTCAGTGCGATTTTTGAATATCTTGCAATGTTTAAAATAGGCATTTTAGCTTGCATTTCAGAGAAACAAAGGTGATTTCAAAGCGCTTTTTGAGCCAACCGGCACTGCTGTTTTTCCTTTTGCACACATTTCACCCATGGCACTCCTGGCCCATCACGCTCGCACTGGTGGGTGGTAAGTCAGGCGACCATTTTGGTGTGCGCAAAAACTGTGCGGTTTTCCTGGATCCTGGCGCAAATGTGGGCTTTTCCGCCATCTTGGATTTCCTAAGCCCACAGCACCAAATGTTGCAGCATAATAACTCGAACATGGGTCAAAACCCCTGACAAGGCACTATACAATTACCGTTTAACAGCGGGTCACATGCCGGATTGGACCAGGGGTTATACCACAACTTTACCCAACTCAACCCTCAAACTGCCACCTCACTATACTGCACATTGGAGCAACAAGATCACCATTTCCACAAACAACACCCATTAACTCGATCGGCTGCAGCCCTACCTGGTAGTAACAACCCAACTCAACTTGGATCAACATCAAAGAAATCCTGGTGAGCACCCCGACCTGTGTCACGGAACGTCACCTTCAAGTGGCACAGAGCTCCTACATTTGAACCTGCTCGACTTCCACTTGCTGCTTGAGGCCACATGGTCCACCATGCCTGAACTGAGCTTGATCCTCTCCCATCACTGCTTGAAGCCAGGTTTGTCACCATCGACCCTTCAAAGACCCAAAATTAGGTAGTGTCAACCAATAACTGTCCCCTTGGTCCATTTGGGCCTTAGAGACTGGCTAGGTCACTTTAGTACCTTTTTTCATCCAAAGACATATGATTTTTGTGTTTCACAATTTGATATCACCCCTGTATTTCCTACTCAGAGTGCTACATTCTTCTATTTGTAGGATCTTCTCTGTTCTTTCTAGAGGGGTGTCTTTTGTACAGTTTTTTTCTAGATTGTTCTATTGCAGATGGTGTGTTTGATTACATTATATGTATATTTATAGACACCTTGATTGGACATTCCCTTTATTCTGGACTTTATTGTTTGGGTCAATTTCTGGATCACATTCACTCCTATCTTAAGAGCATAGCCTCCCTCTGACCCACATTACCACAAAAGGCGAAGGAGGTATATCTCGTAACTGTGTCTGTTTTACCTTTATAGTTGTGTTGGCTCCTGGATTGTAGAAGTGTAAAGGCTGAGTGGGCATTTTCACACCTACTCATGCTTGCACTCGTGCAGAGCAGAATCCAAATTGTCCGACCCAAAACATTACTAATTCAACCATGTGCAGAAAAATAAAGATACATATATCTTTCCTAACAGCAACCACAATACGGACAGGCTGTGAAATCTTTAAATAAAGGCATCTATCTGAATGTGCAAGCTAATGTTCCCATTATGATTTCTTACAACATAGATATTTCATGAGTATTAATCGGAGACTCATTTCGTAATTGTGAATTTGCATATAGAGGAATGCCAACATATGCACTCATATACACTGCAGTCACATCCATGCAATTGTAATCTAAATCATGGCAGACCTGGTTTTATGTGTATTATTTGAACTTCATAGTGCAAGCATGTGTGAATATCTCCCACCATAGTCTCATGGTGGAGCACGTTTAACATGGATTCCTATGTTCGGTACTTGAAGCTGACAGTTTCCATTAGAATTAAATGAAATTACACCAGCATTGAAATCCAATGCTGATATGTACCAGTCCCCCACTTGAGCCATCCACATGGCATTAATCGGTCTCTCTGATCACGCTGATGAATCACCGTCTCCACATTAGCAGGTATACAGTCACTCTCCCTTTCATTTGCCCCAGCAACATTTATATGCAAGGAATATATTGGCACAGGCAGTATGGCCATATTATTTTTACAGTGGCATAACTGGCATTATGGGCAAAGCCAACATAAGAATGTTCTTCCTAATTTGGTATATTAACACATATTAGGTTGGGCTGGCATTCTGGGCAAGCTTCATGAACTTGTCTACTTACAGTGGCAACAATGGTATTCTTGGCACAGCAAACATGAACACGTCCTCTTACACTAGTATGATGCTTGCATATTGTGTGTGCAAAGAGATCATGCAATCAGTTGTCTTGTGTTATTATCCAGAACTGCTCGTGAATAGTATGGCTATTTAATGTTTCCCAAAATGTGTGCTGCAAAAAGGCATAATTTGTACAAATTATTTGAAATAAATTCTCTGAGGGAAGAACCCGCTCTGGTTGGTTGGTTGGTGATTCCTTGCTATGCTCGGTTGCTTGGAAACATTTTTGGCAAATATTTCTGCCCATATAATGGAAAACAATTACGATCTGAACTGCTAAAGATACCAAGCACCAACACTTTGCTTTGTTTATAGGTCTGCATTTATCGTTTTGAAAGACTCACATTTAATTGTAAGTCATTATAAATTCATCCCACATATTCAGCAGTTTCATTACACATTGGAAAGGTAACTACATCATTACCCTGAGAAGGCAAGAGCTTAAAAGTGTTGCACAACTTGGCCACATACCATTGGATCACATCATTTATTTATTTGGTTACTGTAACCACCGTTTGATCCATTATATGAAGGGACCTTGTCCTAGGCTCTTAGCCTATTCACTATTGCAAAATCATTTTAAGCCCCCACTCTGAGTTCAGCTGATGAAAGTACTCCCTAAATGGTAGACTGGTCAATTGGATTGCAATAGATGAAACATACACATGGAAAATTAGGTAGATATTGGGAATCCATGTGCCCATTTCTCAACTATTGTTTCATAAAGGGACAGCAGGATCAGGTTACTATTCTTGTGACAGGCATTTAACTTATTAATGTGATATAACTGGGATGACTTGCTGCACATTATAAGTTACATTAGACATAATGTCAGTAAAGATATAAGGCCCATGCCACCTGATCAGTAGGTTCTTTTGGGTTTTGGGCAGAGGCACCATTACTTTTCCACCTACTTGGAATGTGCACAACTTTGCATTTTGATTACAGGCCTTCTCTTCTCTGGCCTGTATGGTTTGGAGATGAGATCTTACCAACCCTCGGACATTCCCATTGTACGCCTGGTGTTCTGTACCATAAGGTGGTCACTGAATTGCCGGCTCTTGAACTCCCCCCATCCTTTTCTCTCTGAGGTTCTGGTTGCATGCCATTTCAAGAGGGAAAAAAAGTTCTGTAGATTCCAGGGGTGTCTCACACACTGCAAAGAGAACCCATGAGATCAGGTCATCCAAACTTACCCTATTCTCATCCACCAGATTTCTTAGGAGGCATTTGAGAGTTTGATTGAAAGTTTTGACCAGCCGATCCATCTGGGGATGATATACCCTAATGTCTCTGTGCTAATCTGTTTTTTTTTTTACATCAGTGATTCACTGAAGGTTACTAACATTAGTTTTTGAAATGGTTTTGTATAATGCATTTTCACAACATATCCCTCTCAAATTCTTATTTAAACAAATTGATTATTATTGTTACTTCTTTTGTAACAAATTTTGAAAATAATGTTTAATATAATGTTTATGTTAATTACTATTTTATCTATAATATTTTCAGCTGTTCACTTGTGAGGTCTTCTTTCCCTGAGCATATTGTATCTAGTGAAAACATTTTAAAGTTTCAATGGCTTAACTTTATGGGTTGATGCTTAAAATCAGAATAAGCAGGCACAGAGCCGGAAGAAATACAAAGTCAAGAACTACCAGAGCAATGCAGTGACATTGAGGTCGCTTTTCTTTGTCCTGAACCAAGTCAAATGGGAGACATCTCCACTTGATGTCAATGCTTTTGTTGGGAACTGATGCCCATTTTAGAAGAAAATTCCTGTTGTCATAATAATTCAGCGTGTATGGCCTATACATCGAAATACAAAACCCATTCACAGTGTATAATGCAGCAAATTGAATTTAGGGCAGCTTGTCTTATTAATTCAGTTCTTCAAATGCTGATGTCCTTGATGCATGCACTTCATGGCACAGTTTGCCCACGCAGTCCCACTAATGAGTGAATAAAGCATTGCATTAGTAAAATGCTTTCCCAAATGTTACTGTTACAAACATAACTGCATTCACCAGCCTGACGGGATGTATTCTGTGATGGCACTACCAGATTATTATTTTTCAAGGACACCCTACATCGGTGGCATGGGGATCAACAACCTTGTCCTATGGTGGTTCAAGTCCTACATCGCCAAATGGTAGCAGTTTGTTTCGATTTCTAAATTGCTAATTCTACCCGTCACCTGTGGAGTCCCACAGAGTTCTATTCCCTCCCCATTGATATTCATTCTATAAATTGAGCCGCTGGGAGCCCTCCTAGCTACACTCAACATCCACATCCATCAATAGGCTGATGACACAGAGCTATTCCGTAAGATGAACTCCATCGAGGACATCCGCAGGCTCAAAATATGGCTCTCACTTATCTAGTTTTAGATGTCCAGTACATACTTTAAGCTCAACCCCTCCAAAGACTGAATTCCTACTCCTCACCAACAGCACCGAACACCTAGACATACAGACGTGGCTATCAACGATTAACCCTGAGGGCTTCACACCCGAGCTCACATCATGAACCAATTTCCTTGGGTCCCACATCAACAAACACCTCTCCTTTAAGACACAGATAGCTAAGAAAACTCAGACAGCTTGGTATAAGTTCTCCCTCTAGAGGAGAGTCAAGCCCTTCCCCCCTCTGGACAGTGTTAGATCCACCATTCAAGCACTAATCCTATCCCACATGGATGGGGCAATTCCCTCATTGAAGGCCTCCCATCATCCTGCCTTGCATCCATGAGAAGTGTCCTACATGTGGCAGTACACCTCATCAAGAGTCTACGCAGATACAACCACATCAGCCCGGCCCTCATCACCTTCACTGTCTCCCACTGCACGCTCTGAGCACCTTCAAGTCTTGCTGCATTCTCTATAAGTCAGTCGCCCTAACGTCGCCCAGCTACCATGTGGAGAAACTCAGAATCTCTGGCGACAGCAGACCACCAGAAGCCGGGACACCTGCAGACTTGCAATCCACTGCAGGAAAAAGGAAAAGACCAGAAAACAAGCCTTCGGTGCCTAAAACCCACACCTATGGAACCTTCTCCCCATCAGCATCAGACTCACCCCCACATTTCTATAATCCAGAAAATAACTCAACCCCTACATCTTCATGGAGTCCCTCCTCCTCAACATGTAGCCCATCATGTCACCCCTGCACCTGATTCGCTAAACGCTGTCTTCCCCTCTCCTCCCCACCACTGTGTACAGCTGAACCCCGCTTTTGTGCCCCCCTGTATCCCACCCCCTGCTGTATATGTTTTCAGTTGTTACCTCTGAAAAGTGCTCTGTTATTTATCTGTACTGTTCATTACCTCTGTAAAGCACTTTGTATCTGTATTGTTGTATACCTCAGGAAAACACTCCATTGCTTCTCGGAGCTATGTCAGCGCTCAATAAATATAATAATAATAATCATCATCATGTTGTCCCAGATGCCTACCACAGCCTGTTTTTGCTTTGTGGGCTGCATTCAGGCTCTATGTGCCATTTATTTCTTATTGCTTGACATGAATACTCACAATGTTCTATAGCAAACACATTTTAAATATTAGCTTTACTGATTTTACTTATGCATTGTACTTCTGTTCTATCAATTGAATATTTTACTTTGTCGCAACATATGCTGCAGTCTTGTGTTGCACATAGCGTATTATTAGATTCACTGAAGACTTTGAAATAAAGTACATCAAGGTATATCAGTGGGCATGTGTGTGCCATTTGCTCAGAATTCCAAACTTCGACTAGTTTATACATTGACTTTAGAAGCGTCCAGGAATTCCAAGGTTCTTTAAATGCATTGTTTTCGCACTTTTTAATGTGTATTCATATTTATTTGTAATTTTCTTTAAGCACCAGTGGAGGCATGACTATTAAATTATTTAATTGAATTCCTTGCTCTTCTTGCTTTTCTCGTACTTGTGCCTAATTTTACAATGCATGACTCAACTCTGAAAAACATCCAAGGAAAACATTTGATAATGAAAAAGATAATTGTGTGACATATCAGTGATTCTCTGATGCCAAACTGCTGGGTATGTGCCCATTTACCACAGCAGGCCGAAAAGAAATAGGGAATAGGGCGGTATGTGCAGCCATTACCATTAAGTTCTGCATGTAGTGCATCTTTAGGTGCAATGTTCTATGGGAAATGGAATAAGAGTAATACGGGTCAATTAGACAGAACCAACATGAATGAGTTTGAGGAGATAATAATGAAGCCCGTGGGTTGTTCCATTTTCCATAAAGCACAAGTAATAGGCCCAGAGCCCACGAGGAAAAGTACACGGAAGATAACACGACAAAATAGACGAGATAGATTGTCCCCGCCAGAAAAAAAATCTGTAATGACATTTCGTGTAAGAACAGAAGGGGACAAAGATGCAATTCCCCCATTTTACACGATGAATTATAGCCCAAGAACTGTCCCTTTTTGTCTAAAAAAGAAAGGCTCTTTTCCAGTCGGAACATATACTGGTTGTATGAATACAGTGGTACTAAAATGGGAAATAGAACCAGTATATGCAGGTGATCCAGTTTATTTTATATGTGGAGAGAAAGCATACCTTTGTTTTCCCAGAAACTGGGGAGGTACATGTTACCTAGGGCTACTGTTCCCAGGAGTATTCCTCTTAGAAACAGCAGCCATGGCCAGATTATCCAGAACTAGTGTCAAAAGGACTGACAAAGGTGTTTTAATAGCAACTGATGTAGCGAAATCATTCATTCCATTCTTAGGACAGATAGTGAACTCCTATAATATAAGGCAACTATCCAGAATGCTAAAGAATACAATAAACACAACAACAGATATATTATTTAACATGACGTCGGAAGAAAGAGGAATAAGGTTAATGACGCTGCAAAATAGAATGGCTCTCGATGTAATCCTGGTTGATCGTGGGGGAATTTGCAAAATAGTGGGAACAGCATGTTGCGTTTATGTCGATGACTATTCCCCCACGATCTTTGATGCAATAAAGAAAATGCATGTTCTAAGCTCTGAACTCCCCACGGGAGAAGGGAGCTGGGAAATAGGATCTTGGTTTTGGGGAATACTACGATCTTGGGGATGGAAGTTGATCTCAATATTAGTAGTGGTGTTCGGAATATTCCTAACGTGCTGTTGTTGTATACATTGTTTACCCATAGTTTGCGCAGAGGTAACTGAGGGATGTACGGAAGGATGCATGCATATGATAACAAAGAAAAAACAACCTCATGATCGAACTAGCCCAGACCCAAATGAGATGAGAGCGGTGAAAGAGTTGATGGCAATAGATATTGATGAAGACAATGATGTCCACGATAGCATGCAAGACTCAGACATAAGTACTTCAGATTCATCATCACTAGAGGAGGTTTCAATAAATAGATGAGACGTTTGGCATACGGCCAAAGGAGGGTTTGTCAGTCTAGAAATACGGATACCTCTACTTTGAGACCGCAAACACATTTTGGTGGCCGTGGACCAACCATCTCATGCACGATACGACAGAATATAGGTTTTCGAGTTTGCCAATGAACGGCCATTTTGATGTAGCAAGAATCGCCATTTTGTTTTCTAACCATTGCTCATTGCTTTCTGTTCCTATTGCTTCGCAGTATATTTTCCGCTTACACTGCTCGACTGTGGAACATTGTTGTCTGTATGTGAAAAGGACAAGGCCGCAGGGCCGTGAGGATAACAAGAGTTCGCTGAAACACAAACGTAGGCAGCGCCAGGAAGAATGCCTGGCTCCCTCCCGAATGTAGACTTGAAGCAGAGCTGCAGGGCATTTAATCATTTCACAGCTGCCAGCCAGTCTCGTTATATGGTAGAATATGTTAGAATAATACCGCTAAAGGCTTGAATTATGCTGTTCTAACGGCCCCCCTTTGCTGAGCCCGCTAGAGCATGTCGGCTCCCAGGATGCGAATAGCACCTGATAGATAGCAAGGTCCGGAATGCAACTCCCCCCCATATGTAGTTCGCTTCCAAGAACAGAAGCGCCGTGTTCTATTCAATAACCAAAAGATGCCTTCGCACTCACAAATTGCAAATTGTTACTAGAATGGATGTTTGAAGGTGTCATAGTGGTCGGAGATGTCCATCATCACACCAAGTTCAAAGAAACCCAATAAAGGGGGGGTGTTAAACATGTCATAGCTGATTGTTTGATATGCATTTTGTATATATGTAACTGATGTACATAATTCGCGCTCTTGCGTCCCTCGAGGTCTAGAGATCCACGTTGCGGGGCGTGAGACTTTTGCTTTGTAATAAAACCCTAGCTTTGGGAATACAACCTCGTGTCTGGCATCTCTATCGTGTGTGGTGACCCGCCTTGTTTCCATAGACGTCAGGGTCCCCTATGGGCCCCTTTCAAAAATACATTATCATTAGAACATTACATTTACAGAATACTAAAAAAAAGTACACCTAAGATCTCATAAAATCACACACTGCCAATATGATAGTTGTTTGTAAATCTGTTTAAGCAGATAACCAGGTTGGTGGAATGTCATCCATTCTGAGGTAATCATTTTTTTTGTGTGTGTTCTGATTTTCTCCAAACGGTGACCCATCAGCATAGTAGCCTGTGGAACTGCATTGAAGTCTTTGTGAGGAAACAATTATTATATGTAACAGGCACTCAATGTGTGAGGGTCGACCACATACAGTCAATTTGAAAGCCATTAGTGCCATGCCTTTTCTCAACAAGCCTATAGCTCCTTGTACTCCCATGCTGCCACAGGTCTAGCTTAGTACACTACACACACATAACCCTTATTACAAGACTGCTGGTAACCCGCCAGTAGCCGGCAGACTCACCTTACTATTTCCACTGCCTGATATCCCAGTGCTACACATCACACTGTCTCATCCCCCCAATCTAGCTGTTAGATTTCTTAGACTCAGAGCTCATGCACATCCTAGGTATTTACTTTGTTCGCCTCTACCCCTCGCTCTAAGGAACTACAGACTAAGAAGCATCTGCACAGCACGCAGACCTCCTACCACAGCAATGCACATAAATGCATACGCACCCCTATCCGCGCCATTCCAAACCACTCCAGCACTTTCACGCACCAAGCCACACTTGATCTTGCATAATGCCAAGCCAGCCTCGTCACCACGAGAAGCAAAAAAAACACACGCTACCCACTCCTCAAATGTGCACTGCTTAACGTACGCTCACTTCCAGTGCACGCAATAGAAATAATCAATCTCTTATCCACACATAATATTGACCTCCTAAGCATCACTGAAACCTGTCTTCATGATGCTTCCGGTCCCGCTATCTCAATAGCCCTCCCCCCAGGCTACACCATCCTTATACAAGATAGACCTGACAAAATAGGAGGGGGGGTTGCCCTTATCTACAAAGATTCCCTTTCCATCAGGCTCATCTTTAGCACATGGGGCGGTAATGCGGACATCCTATCTGCTAAACTAACCCTCTCACCAAATAACTCCATTAACAGCCACATCCTATACAGGCCACCTGGCCTTCCCGCAGTCTTTCAAGAACACCTCACCATGTTACTCCTAGGAGACCGGAACCTAGGTTTCAACGACCCTAAGGATGTACCCGGCACAGCTCTAGCCAAAGAATTATCTGACCTAGGTTTCTCCAAAGGAGTACTCACCCCTACCCACTCCAAAGGACGTACTTTAGATTGGGTGATGGATCACAACTGTGCTTCCACTATTACTTCAAACACTGCCTACCCTTGGATAGACCACACTTGCATTGAATTCACCATCCCTACAGCCCCCAGCTCCAAAGCCCTCACACACACACCCCACCAGCCAAAACAAGAAGCTCAAAAAAGCTCAACTCTGATAACCTCCGACCACACCTTGACAACCCATGTCGAGCTCCCCCGTTCTCTCAGGATCCTAACGTACTAGCAGACATTTTTAAAGATACACTCACCAATGCTATCAACTTAATAGCCCCACTCAAAAAAAAATCCTTATACTGCAACTCTTGGTTCTCTGACGAGCTCCACACCCTCTGCACCCAAAAGCGTCAAGCGCAAAAAAACTGGCAACTCAATCCCAATGACTCTAACAAGAACAACTTCAAACAGATAGCTCTCCAATACAAAAAAGCTATTAACGCAGCAAAAGCTAACTCCTTCAGCGATCAGATTTCCAAGGCCCACTCTCATGCTAAAGAGATTTTCACAATCTTTAACGAGATGGTCACAACCCCCACCAATACAGACAAGATCATTAAAGACAAAACTTGGTGCGCAAGCATTCAGTCTGCTATGATCAACAAAATAGATCCCCTCCAAATTGAATCCAAGATCACTACAACGCCCTCCCCAAACAAAAGATAAACTCTTGTACACAAACTAAGCACAATGATTCCCATCAATCCCAATACTTCTTTAAAGACACCACCGAATCGGAGGTCATTGACCTCATTAAACCCCTCAAACCTTTTCTCTGCAAAGGAGACATATGCCCTCCTAAACTCATTAAGGAATGTGCCAAAGACCTCGCCCCCTCATAACAGCCTTCATTAATGCTATTTTCAGAACAGGTATTGTTCCTGATAGTCTCAAAAAAGCATGGGTATGCCCTCTTCTAAAAAAAAAACACACACCAGACCCAGCCCAGCCTAACAACTATTGGCCTATAACAACAGTTCCGTTCCTCCTTAAATCTTGGACAAAGCAGCCCATAGCCATATCCAACTATACATAGATTCCAACTCCATATTGGGTAAAAGACAATCTGAGTTCCGTGAAGGTCATGGAACGGAAACTTCCTTAGTAGATCTAAAAAACAAATCACCCAGCTCATGGACAAAGGTACGCCTGCCCTCCTCCTCCTTCTTGATCTCTCAGCAGCTTTTGATCCAGTAGATCACAAGACCCTTACTACCCATCTTATCCAGGCAGCACAATTCTCCAAACAAGCAGCCTCCTGGATCGCCTCCTTTCTGGAAGGTAGAACTATGAAAGTATTCTCCAACATAGCTAACGCCAACCCTACCACCATACACTGTGGTGTACCCCAAGGCTCCTGTACAGCCCCCACTCTGTACAACCTTTTCACAAAACCTCTCTTCGACCTACTCGACTCTCTGGGTATAGCATATACAAATTATGCTGATGATGCCCAGATACTCCTACAACTATCTGGATCATATCATCAAGACGCCATGGCACTACACAAAATCTACACTACATTCCTAGCATGGATGGCTGCCAGTGGTCTATGCCTCAACAGGGAAAAGACTGAAATTCTTATCCTCGGTCAGAAAGCCACCTGAGCCAAGCTATACCCACAAAACTCTAACTTTACTATTGATAATTCCATTATCAAGGTCTCTTCTTCTGTGAAGACATTAGGTGTATACATAGATGCCAACTTATCAATGAATAAACAAGTTAGCGCAATTGCCTCCGCCTCAGCATATAGCACCAAACTCATCAATGCCATAAAACCTTACCTCTCTAAACCCAACTGCCTCACAATAGCCAGAGCAACCATAGGCGTTAAATTCGACTACTGCAATGCTCTCCTAGCAGGCACCTCCTCCAAAAACCTCCACAGACTCCAAACTACCCCAAACAATGCCCTTAGAGCTGCCTTGAGAATCCCTAAAAGAGACAATATCTCACAGGCCAGACAACTAGCTCAATGGCTCCAGGTCAAAGACCGCATTACACTCAAAATCCTTACTATCACGCACAGATGCCTCAACCACACAGCACCCACATACCGAATCGATAACCAGAACCGCCTCTGCATGCAACACTAGAACACAGTACACCAACAAACTACACATCCCTCACATCTATAGAGTCAAAGCAGGAGGGATAGGTTTCTCATACATAGCACCTAAACTGTGGAACTCACTCCCCGCCACCCTTAGAGCTGAAACTTCTATCCATGCATTCCCTAAGAATCTCAAAATCACCTACCTGAACTAACTCTCCACTATCCTTGTCACTCTCTTCAAGATTCTACTACACTAACACTTTTTGTATACTGGAATGTAATTATGTATAAAACTCCTAATTGTATTATTATAAAGTAAACGTCAATAATTGCAAATTATAACTGTATAACTATGCAACTATGTGCTTTCTATGTAACAAGTGTCATGATGCCCCAGGGCTGCTGAGCCCTATACAAATATAAATAAGTAAATAAATATATAACATATGATAGAATTCAGAACATAATCAATGTATTATTTCATAACCTGGGTGAATTTCCCATCCCCAGATCTGAGCAGGGGAAATCCGTTTGACATGACGTTCCAACATAGTTCTCAAGGATTTGTACTTTTTTGTACACAAAATGTTCTGTTGCTTCCATAAGGTATCAGCAGTAATAGCGTGCTCTAACTCCTCCTGGAGTAAGAACTGTCACACATTTATTTTATTTATTTTTATTTATTGTTTAGTTGTATAGCACCTAAACACAAAATCAGTGTTTCAAAGCGCTTCAAGGCAGGGGAGGCAACAGGAGAAATGAAATAGAAATCATTCTTACTGGCCTTGAGTCATTCCTAATGTGCAAGAAGTGCTATACGTGTTATAATGGTACAGACACGGAACAGCACAATATTATTATACAAAACAGCAAACAGACAAAATATAGAACAAACTATCGTACTAGGCCTGACGACATTTCAGATAATGAAAGTGATGTGACATAAAGTGCTATACATTTTACAATGGTGCAGGCACAGAACCGTGCAATACCATTAAACAGAAACAGCAAACAGACAAAATATAGAAAAAACTATCGTACTAGGCCTGACGACATTTCAGATAGTGCAAGTGCTGTTACATAAAGTGAACAGAGACCTGGAGAAGGGAAGAGAGGGGAAGGAGAGGGAGGATAGAGAGACAGAAGAGCACACATATGCAGTGAAGATGGAGGGTACAAAGATATAGGCACATCTAGATTTGAATACCCCATGGAGCAAATATATGCATTACAGAGATGTAGGCACACCTAGATTCAAGTGTCCAAAGAGCACACATATGCAGGGTGCAGAGATGTAGGCACACCTAGATTCGAGTGTCCAAAGTCCACATATATGCAGTAAAGATGGAGGGTGAAGATATGTAGGTACACCTAGCTTCGAGGGTCCAAAGAGCACACATATACAATACAGATGGAGAGTGCAGAGATGTAGGCACACTTAGATTTGAGCATCCAAAGAGCACCCATATGCAGTGCAGATGGAGGGTGCAGAGATGTGGGCACACCTAGATAGGAGTGTCCAAAGAGCACACATATGCAGTACAGATGGAGGGTGCAGAGATGTAGACACACCGAGATTCAAGTGTCCGAAGAGCACCCATATGCAGTACAGATGGAAGGGGCAAAGATGGAGGCACACCTAGATTTGAATATCCCATAGAGCACACATATGCATTGCAGATAGAGGGTGCAGAGATGTAGGCACACCTAGATTTGAGCGTCCAAAGAGGACACATATGCAGTACTGATGGAGGGTGCAAAGCTGTAGGCACACGTATATTCAGATACCCATAGAGCGCAAATATGTAATACAGATGGAGGCGTGCAGAGATGTAGGCACACCTAGATGCAAGTGTCCAAAGAGCACAAATATGCAGTACAGCTGGAGGGTGCAGAGATGTAGGCAAGTCTAGAATCAGAATGCCATACCATGCAAGGAGACCAAGGTGGGCGAGCAACAACCAGAGAATCAATGAAAGAGTGCAGGGTCATGTGTTATAGTGCCAGGAATGCCAGGGCACCAACCGGGGGGACGGGATGCATTTATTGTAGAGCATATGTGGCAGACACAACAGTCGGGAGGAGTGGGAAGTGCACTCAGAGACAGCGAGATGAAGGAGTTCTAAGATGCAGGCAGGATGGAGCAGTCATGCAGATCAGACATGGCCCAGGGGGAATAGCACACATGGCGCTCTTACCTTAGGCATCACAGGAATGACTACATAAGGAGCATCACAGGTGGCTATTGACGACTGACCTGATTCAACAAAAGCAGCAATGCAGGCCTCAGGCCCTAACAGGGCCAGACAGGGAGAGTCATGGCCCTTATATCGAGGCCCTTAGAAGGGGCCGGCGTTTGCCTGCCGGTTTCCAGGATGGCAGAACAAAAACAAACAAAGGCCGATCCGGATCCGCATGAACGATCCCTATGGATGCCAGGATCAGCTATTGTTGCTCTGCAAATGCGGTGGCCATGTTACGGGCCCATGCTGGTGTCCTCAAATAGCACCATGCGGTCTCCAGTGCCTCAGATGGTATGATGCTTGTCCATGCTGAAGTGAAAGGGAGGAAAAGACCTCAGCAGGGGAAGCAGTGCCTTAAGTATGTGTCCCCCACGGGGCCGGCATTAGCCTGCCGGCTTCCAGGATGGCAGAACAACACTGAAGGAATGCAAATTCGAGTCAGCATGAGCGATCCCTGCAGATGCTAGGATCAGCTGGTGTTGCTTTGTGAATGTAGTGGCCATGTTATTGACCCATGCTGGTTTCCTCAAATAGCACCATGTGGTCTACAGTGCCTCAGATGGTATGAGGCTAGTCCATGCTGCAAGTAAACAACAACAACTTTCTTTGTCAGGATGATTTGCCCCAACTGGTTTAAAATAAAAATGGTAACTTTTCCTCAACAGGATTACACAATTCTTCTTTAAATGTCACAATTTAACATGAGTTGTCTCTGTTAGAACCACAGTTCAGCACGTGCAACAACTACTACCTGGTTTATTCTTGTGTCAGGCCTTTTTAGGAAACAACTTCTTACCATACGGGTATACTCGCCTGCCCGTCTACTTCTTCACCAAAATGAACAGTTAGTGCTTCAATGATAATTTCCAACTTAGAATAACAACAACTTCAGAAGACGTCTTTAGCATCAACATTTTTAAAAGTTTTGGGGAAACCAGGAATCACCTAAGAGCTCATTAAGACTCCTTGGCAACTACGCTCCTCTCCCTCTGGGTAACCTTCTCCAGAAAGGCACCCTGTTTGCAACCTTTCTTTTCCCTCTGCACCAACAGCCAAATAGTGCTCAAAAGATAGTCTCACATTTCTTCTACCTTGCCTTTGGCAATGTAGGTTTCTATCACCTGATGATCTGTGTTTCATAGCGCATAAGCAGTAAGTCTTACAAACATTATGCCTCCCAATATTCCCCTCTTGCCTTGAGCACTGTTTGTTATATTGGTATTGATGGCTGTTAATACACTCTTGGCTTGGGTATTGTGTGTATGTTTTCAGATCTTCTGAGGCAGCCCCACAGGATTTGTGGGCTTTTCACAATCTCATACACTTATTTGCACAGTGACTTTGATTCAACAGGTATAACTTTTGTTGGTTCTGTATAGTTCAGAATTTAAAATTATAGTTACGACTGCTTTCACGCACACACAAGTGAAACTGTCTAACACGAACACACGGACAGCATTGGAGCACTCCAAATTCACTTGCAAGCTGTGAACTCAATGGGTAAGTCGCTCAATCACGCTCTGCTTGGCGTTTGCAGGTCTTCTGTGCTTGTGGCTCCTTGACGAAAGCCTTGAGAAGTTGCAGACCTCAAAGGCAGCAGCCAAATCGTTAGGTGCCACTATTAGGCAACCTCAGTCCTTTCACCCCAGTTGACAGCCTTGGAGGGGTAGATCTTTTCGCTACTACTCCTCAGTTGGAAGAGCGAGAGGAATGGCTGGTCAAATTGGCCAAAGAAGATTCCATCGTGGTGGACGAGGGAGAGTTGCGAGCCCGCTCAAGCAGAGGCATCCTTAGTGTAGAGGTGGAGCCAAGTATCCCCACTAAAAGCTCCTCCCCCATGTTGCCTATATATTGGGAGACAACGTGTGAGAAGAGAATCCTGTAAGTAAGAGTCCCATTGAGAAAGCCATACATGCATATACAACAATATGATGGCCATTTGAATGAAATCCCAGAAGAAGCATGAAAACTGAGCAAAAGAGAAGATTGGTGACGAGAAGAAGAACAGAGCTGACGGACCTAGAAGAGATGCAGAGACGAGAGAATATAAACACTCTATAGGCACTCTAAGGAGGAGGTGCCAAAGATGAATAACATTTCGGGCTCAAGATGACAATGTTCATGCTACAGAAATAATGAAGAAGATATCATGTCATTTTACAATTGTACAGATGCAGTAACGCAAGTAGACAAAGTATTCTTTTTTTTTATAACACATTTTATTGTATTTTCCGGTTTAACATCACAAAACATACATTCCTCTTATAAACATACAATCTGTATGACCAGTGGAACAGTCCCTGGTCAGGTAAAAAGAAAACAAGAAAGAAAGGAAGAAAGAGAAGAGAATGAAGAAAGAGAGAAAGAAAAAGAGAAAAGGGTCTTGCAGTGTCCGTTGTTTCTCACGCTACATGCCAGATTAGAGTACTTTTGCACATTGCACGTTGTGCCCCATCATCCATTGCTCAGGTTGTTACAGTCACTGGGCCTCCTCCCATTTGTTCCATATCTTATCTGCTTTCCTCGGGCATCCCCTGGCTGCATATACTCTCCTTTCCATCGCAATGCATATGTTGACGTCCGTCACCCATTGTTCGTACTGTGGCGTAGTTTCCGAACACCATAGTTGTGCAATGTTCCTTTTAATAATTGCCGAGGCCGTCGATAAGAGCAACATCTCATATTTAGATGCCTCTCCCTCCTCCTCTATCCCGAGCAGGAGTAGCTTTGGGTCTCTGTGTATCGTTCTCCCCAGTACCCGTGAGAGTTCATCGCAACATTTTTGCCAGTATTGTCGTATATGGTTGCAGTCCCATAGTATGTGAAAGAAGGTTCCCTCGTCCCTCTTGCATCGGAGACAGTGTGGGTCGGATGTTTTCCCCCAGCGATATAATGCCACCCTGGGGTAGTAAATCCTATGCAGAATTTTCAGTTGGACAAGTCTAAGTCTGGCCGAAATGGCCACCTCCCGAGGGTACATGAGGGCCCCCACCCAGTCCTCTGACTGTATGAATCCTAAATCTCTCTCCCACTTGCCCTTCAGGCTGGTTAGTTCAGTGGTGGCAAAGGAAGTGATGACATTATACATGGTGGACGTTATTCTGGCCTCTATGCTTGCCTCCACTATGTGTCTTTCGAGGGGAGTGCTTTCGGCCATGTCTTCAAGTGCCGGGAGGTGGGCTTGTAGGGCATGTTGCATCTGCGCATATTGGAACCTTTCAGTGCCTGGGAGGTGAAATCTGGACTAGGGTTTCAAAGGACACCAATGTGCCCCCTTCTACGATATCGCCCACCGTACTGATATCACGTTGTGACCATATACGCCATCGCGGCAGTTTATTTACCTCGGGTAGATTCCTGTTGTTCCACAGAGGCTGTAATGGAGTGATCTTCCCCTCCCATCCCAGGAACTTGTGCGCTTCTCTCCATACTCGGGCAATGTGTGATAGCATAGATTGTGGGGCTGAGTTACGAATCGCTTTGTAAAGGAGTTCAGTTGGAGGTTGAGCGCATTCTCTGGCACTCCCCAGTCTATTGTGTGGCAGCGTGGTGTCCCCGTGCAGCAAGTCGTTGACCACTGCCATTTGACTGGCCCAGTAGTAGGACTGTAGGCGGGGGAGCACTATCCCTCCTTCCCAAATGGAGCATTGCAGAGTACCCAGCGCAATACGTGGATGCCCGTTATTCCAGAGGAGTTTCCTCAGTGTGTTGTCTATCTTTTTTAATTCTTTCGCCGGGATGTGTAGTGGGGCATTTTGTAGTATGTATAGGAAGCACGGAAGAGCCATCATTTTGAACAATGCTGCCCTTCCCAGTAGGGTCAATGGGAGTGAGACCCAGTGTCTAGCATCTTCTATGAATCTGGTTGTTATCGGGTGGAGATTGTTGGCCACGTACTTGCTCAGGTCGTTAGTGATTTGTATGCCAAGGTATTTAAACTGCTCGGTTTCTAAGCGGAAAGGACAGTTGGCTTGTGGTATAAAAGTTGTGGTGCCTATTGGGAACAGTATTGATTTAGGCCAGTTTACTCTTAGCCCGCTGAAAGTACTGTAGCTGTCCAGCATGGCTACAATCGTGGAGCAGGCTTGGTGTGGGTCTTTTAAGTAAAGAAGCAAGTCATCCGCGTACAGGGAGACCCTATCCTCACGCCCGTCTTCCCACTGGATACCACACCAGGCCGGTGACGTTCTCAGTGCCTCAGCTAGCGGTTCCACAGCCAGGGTAAATATCATGGCGGATAATGGGCATCCCTGTCTAGTTCCCTTCCCAAGCTTAAAGGTGTGCAATGGCCACCCATTCACTCTCATTTGTGCCTCAGGGGATTCATATAGGAGTTGCACCCAGCTCAGAAACTGGGGACCAAACCCCATCCGGCCCATTATTTCCCAAACATGCCTCCCAGTACACCGAGTCAAAAGCCTTTTCGAAGTCAATCGCTAGTACAGCCAGGGGGCCTCGGGTGGAGTGTGCATTCTCTATTACAATGTGTAGCCTATGAATGTTCATGCGGGTCGACCGTTTCGGCATAAATCCGCACTGGTCGGGGTGAATTAGTGTTGTGATGACCTTTTGTAAGCGGTTGGCTAGTACTTTTGCTAGTATTTTGGTCTCACTATTGATAAGTGAGATTGGTCGATATGAGCTACAGAGATCTGGCGGTTTGTCTGCTTTAGGAATCAATATTAAAGTGGCTTTCTGGAGGTCCGCCGGTAGGCGTCCTCTCTCCTTGCACTGTAGGAACATTTGCAGTAGGTGGGGGGCAATTTCATTTGTACCGAGTTTACGCCACATCTCAATCGGGAAGCCATTTGGCCCTGGTGTCTTTCCCGTCTGGAGTTCCGACATGGCCGCTATCAGTTCCTCCTCTGTGATATCTTTCTCAAGTAGAGCCTGCTGTTCAGCGCTTAGAGTGGGGAGGGCTATGTCATCTAGTACCGATCTATTGATAGGGACAAAGTATTCTTAAGGCTGGCTATGTAGTGAATAGATTGCGGCGATGCGTCAGCGTATATGCATAGGAAACGTATGAACTATGGATGATTCCATAATGCACTTTAGCGGAGCTAGATCTAGTGAAAAGGAAGGATTTCAGTGTGCCGTAGTTAGAAATTGAAAACTTAACCATGGAGGTGAACCAAGGAAGGACTTGGCTGGCTCAACACCAAGAAGTCAAGGCCACCTTGGGCCTGAATGTTTGAAACAATGGTTACAGAATGTGTGAAAGAACAAAACTCCTGTTTTAGGTGAGGAGTGAGAACATTGAAGATGTCAGAGGTTCATCATTTAATAGTATTTTAAATGCATAAAGTCTCAAAAACATGGTCTGCAATCACATGTTTGGATGAAAATAGACACTGGGACGATCTATATCAAAACCGAAAAGACAGAGTATGCCTATACACCCTCATATTATCGAGCTCAGTGTACATTTTCAAGGCTAAGTTCAAAGCTTAATTGACTGGCAGACTGCAAAGGTGATGATGAATGACAGGCTAATGGTGGGACACTATGGTTATGATCAGCCTACCAGCACCTGGATGTTAGCCTGCATGCTGCTTGTGTAGGTGGAATATTACAGAGGGATACAGGATGCCAACCAATTTTCGAGGGCCACAAAGTAGAGGGCCCTATAGTTTGTGGGACGTCATGTATTTGATGATGTTCATAGTGACCTGCTTAGTTGCCTCACCTGATTTTTGAGACCCAATCACCTTCCCAACAAGTATGGAATGTATACTTAGATGTTCCCTTTAATCCTATCACTTTCCCAAGTAGGTTTTTGTAGTTTGCAATGTAGGTTGATGTCAATGATGATGTTATTTTTGTATAAAAGTAGCTTTTTTTATGACATGCATTGAGTGTGAAGATCGTGCAAATTTGTTGATGTTCGTTTTAACTCTGTTTTAGATTATTGATATTAAAACAGTTACACTTTGCCAACTTCCTGAGTCAGTTTGATTACTGACGTTTGAGTATATTCTGCATCCCCATCCATCTCAAAGTAATGCTACCTCGTCTTATAGGGCTGGGTCGGACACCCCAGTTCAGGTGGTAGCAGAGGATAAAAATCTATCGACCTAGTAAGCTTTGGGGTCCCGGAAATCTCAGAAGTCCTCCGCCATTTAACTGGTAGAAGCTACTTGTAGATAGCGGCCATTAGTTTAAAATAAAACTTTCAAGTACAGGTGGGACGGGTTCCTTGTATTCAAGCGAAATCCCCTCCCAACTTCGATGAGAAGCTGAGTGAACCGAAGGTTGAAGCGGCTGGTTGAGGAGGAGATGATCCTGAGTGTCGGAAGTTGAAAACGCGAACGGTGAGTAGACTGAGTGAGGTGGCAAACTGAATGAGCAGTGAGTGGGGAAGAGTGGTAATGGGGATAGAGTAATGGAGGGTTCGTTTATTGGGGTATTTTATTTTTTGAGTTACGATGAAGAGCGTCATAGTGTGAGACGATGAGAGTCGCAGTTTAAGGTATATAGACGAGGAGTGATCTATATGATAAACCCGGAATCCTACATCAAGGACATTTAGAAGGAGCGTGTCCCAAAGTCCAAGTGGACGTGTCTAGGCTTCAAACGATCAAGGTGTCATTAAAGGGGACAGCTCATACTCTGTCAGAGTCATTATTAGGGGCAGGAACAGTCACAAGGAGAGTTGACAAAAGTATATGTTGGCCGCCCAGTCTGTCAGTCTGTCAGTTTGTCTGTTTGTAGATTGTATATGGTGTATGTGGCAAAGAAATTAAATATTGAAAAACAAGGAAGAAATAGACTGTGGTGGAATTATTGAGATTTGAAATGTAACTGTTTATTTATAGTCGACTGATGATGATTGAAGTAAATGTGATATAGAGGCTTGGAGCTGTGACGACTGGTGCACGCTCATATTGTATTATTTTTTCTGAAAAGCATTCATTTGTGTAAAATAAAATAAAATTGTGACTGTCAACTGTGACTGAGTTGTGATGGGGGATGTTACTGTTTAAGCAATACAGTGCAGAATGGGTTAAGGGCACGGCCATAGCCACAAGTGGTATCACTCTCTAAAGCAGTTTTGCAACATATGATGGCATATTTGCATGCAGCATACACGGAAAAAAAGTTAGAGAAAAGATTAGCTAGCTTAGAGTTTTGGAAGATGTACCAGGAGGAGAGTGAAGACCCGCCTCCTGAAGACTAAATGCTTAACCAGTGTAACGAGGGGGGTGAAGAGCTCCCCCTACCACACCTGAAGTAAATGGCAATAGTAAGAAAGAAGAAGTATTATATCGTTTAAGAGAGTTTAAGGCAGCAACAGGGTATAGTAACCCAACGTATAAGTCGCCTGCATGTAGCAGCGATGAGAGTCTTGAAAAGTCTCCAGAAAGAGATTTGATCCCTAAAGTCCCATGGGGCAAGGAGAGAAGTGATTGACCAGGAATGTCTCTAGATATAGAGAGAGAAATAAAGAGATGGAAAGGAGAGAAAGATAAAGCTGACGAGGTAGCGCTCATACAAAACAAATGGATGGGCGGTCGGATATTGTTCAAACTTGATGGAAAGAGCATCGAGGAAGTAAGGCAAAATGAAGATCATGCCGAGCAAGATAAGAAAGACAGGGAAGGAGAGAAACAACTGAAAGACAATGAGGCCAACAGAAAGAGTAGACAATAATGGGAACAGCTGTATCAAGATGAACAGTTGAGGACGCAGGAAAGAGCAGAGGAGCAAAGGAAGTATGACAACAGGCAAAAAGCAATCCAAGAACGAGATAGGCTAGAAAAGAAATGAGAGGAAGAACAAAAATTAAGAAATAAAAGAATGCAAAGACGTAGAGATGATGAAGTTCGTAGAGCAAATGAGAGAAGAGAGATGAAAAGACAGGACGAGGAAAGGTTAAGGGAGGAAGCAAGGAAACAAAGAGAGTTTGATGAGGAACTGGAACTCAAGTGAAGGCAAAAGGCATGCAACATTGATCACATAGAGAAATAGTTAATGGAACCTAATCCAGTTGTAGCATGGGAAGACATAGAGGAATTCTTCCTGACCCATGAACCAATGCCAGTGCCATCTAGAGCAGATCTAGAAGACAATGTTGACATAAGAAGCATTGGAGAGAAAATCGATAAGGTTTATCATGAGATGAGGACCAAAAGTGTATAGAAACAAGGAAAAAACAATTGATTTTAAGGTACACAGTCGCAATTTAAAGAGGGAGGTTTGCTCAGCCTCGAGCATAGTGCCTTGTCTTTGAAAAGAGATGAGAAAGAGGATAGTCAGACCAGTTGGGGACAGGTTATGTCAGACGAAGATAGAGAAACCTTGTGTGGGGAGGAGGGTGCTAGTGCACGTGATCCTGAGGGATGTTCCCAGACAGATAGAGAAGTGGGATGGTCAGATTTGGAGCCACCGAAACAGAAGACACCAGAGCCTCTGGCACAGCCAGATTGACCTAAAGGGTGATCCCATAGTGTGAGGGGGGACTCACCACTGTATGTGAGCAGGTTCAGATCATTTCCTGGGAAGAAGAAGGTGCAGATCCATTGTCCCCGCTATGGACAGACCGACAATTGGGGATCAATGAGATTTTGGGGTCTCACAGTTCCTGTTGTTAGAAAAACGATGGGTCAGAGCACATTATACACTGTGGCCCCAAATGGATAAGGATAATTTAAGGTGTAAACTCCGGATTTTAACGTTGGGTGCTGGAAAAAGGATCTATGAATTAGAGGAAATGGCAGAAGGAAATGAACTGGCTATAGGGGGCATTAAAGGTCTTCTAACAGCTATACTTGTGGAGAGAGCCGATGACATTTGGTCAAGAGCAGGATACTCAGGATTTCATTGCCCAGAACACAGTGCTGATGATGGAACACTGTGTAATAATTGTAGAGCAGCAGTCTGGAAGGCACTCCGAGTGCAGTATCCGGATACATTGGATATGGGAGCTATAATGGCATGAACGATGCAGGAAGGGGAGTATCCGCTTATTTACATTCAGAATTTCCAAGAGCAGTTGAGCTTGGAAATGCCCGAGTCGTAGTAAGAATCTATACCTGTATTCTATCATATGTTATGTCAAGGGTTACCAGACAAGGTGCAGAGCCAGCTCAAGAAGCTGGTGGGTATGGAGGCAAAACCATGGCCAGAAATACAACTGACCATAGTGCATCATTGCAGATTGTTGCAAGAGAAAAATCAAAACAAAGAAGATGGTAGGAAGCTTGAAGAGGCTACGTTGGTACAAAAAAAGCTATCGAAGTATGCCATAGAAGGGGCAATGTTCACTAGTGGAGAAGGGTCAGGATCGCATCAACCAACAGGTATGCCACAGGTGAATAACCAACAGCATTACGATCAAGGAGGGAACAGATTCATTCCACGAGAAAGGGGAAACGTCCATGGAAGAGGAGGATCTCAGAATAATCAAGGGACTTTCCAGAGTAACCAAGGTGGGTTTCAGCCTATGCAAAATGATAATCAAGGCATGCAGGGAGGGCAAATCAGAAGACTCCTTTCTGTATTTTGGACATGTGGAATGACAGGGCAAGTATCACAAAAATGTGGCAATCAAGGATATGTGCAGAATGGGCAGTTCTCAAGCGGGGGGACCACTTTTCCACCTGCATATCGCTCACACAATAGGGATGGGGTTGTCCAAGATCAAAAAGTGTATCAAGCACAAGCACCAAGAATATAACATGCTTTGCAACCACAGCAAGCACCATTGAATCCGTCACAATGGCAGTGACAGCATGCACCCATGCAAATACAACAGAGCACAAACACAGGACAGTTACTGACTCCTAGGATAGGGGGTGTCTCTATTGAAGATGAGAATCCTTTCACAGGCACAGAAATAAGTATGTACCCACAATAGGATAGCTCACTGGGTGACTTGATGTGTTCAGTACTATCAGTAATGCCAAATCCTCAAGAGGAACTGAGCGTTGATGTCACGATAGGAGGCAGATCCTTTTCTTTTTTAGTAGACACAGGTGCAACTCGCTCATGTATTTGCTATCAGTTAATGCTATGAATGCTCACGGATTCACAGGAGCTACAAGTAGAGTTCCTTTTACTGAAGAATTGCCAGTCTCTATAGTAGAATGCAATATGTTTGTTCCATTGTTATATTCAAAACAGACGCCAGTTAATATACTGGGATGAAATATGATGAAGAAGTTGAATATGACGATTTCATTTACTGATGAAGGCATAGTGTGTTCGACGCCAGGAAAACATTATTTAAACCTGAGCGAATTCATTATGGCATTTACAGGACAAATAGCCATACGAGGGGTACCGTTAGAACCAGAAGTATTTCATTATGTGGTACGCATTTTGTTAATATGGTTGCCTGGTTTAATAGGTAAGACTATGAGAATACCTGATGAATTTCTCTTTAGACCAGAGATTCCCATGGAAGTAGAAGGGGGACGGATCTTTCCCTTAGGGTTACAACCAGCTGTAGTACGAGAGGCTTTGGCTATGCTCATAGGATTTGATGGTAAAGGCAGATTATGGAGCACAGTAATTGCCTGTGGAGAGGGTTACAGCTTAACTGATGTCACCGATGAGGATATATTTAAAGAAGACCCATCTGATGTCAAAGTAGTGTTCGAGATGAGCATTACATATTGGGTTGGGGCAGAAAAACACAAGGTTCCACAGAGAATGATGATAGTGAGACAGTGTCCTGCATTATTCTGATGAAGACATGGCGAAAGTGCGAGTTTCATTATGGGCCACAAGTCCTTATGATGTAGGCCTGTTAAAGGGGATTGGAGAAGTTAAGATTACACTGAAGCCAGGAGCAACAGTAGTCCATGTCTTGAGAGGAAGACAAGTGTATTTTTAAGACGATATCTGCCATGATGGATAAAGGCATTTTAGTGATGCCAGAGTCACCATGCAATACCGCAGTGTATCCTGTCAAGAAATGGAAGGAGGGGTTGTGGCATTTAATTCAGGACATGCGCCCGATTACCCAGTTTGTAGAGGCTGAGTTTCATCTCGTTGCTAATCCAGCAACGATTTTATGTAGTATCCCTGCTAAGGATCGATATTTCACTGTGATTGACTTGAAAAATGCATTTTTCTCAATCCTGTTGCATAAAGATTCTCAGGATGTGATGTAATTTACGTTCAGAGAGACTAAGTTAAAAAGCACAAGATTGCCCCAACGGTATTGTGAGTCTCCACCGATTTTCAATAGAGTCCTGCAGATGGACTTGAGCAATATTAATTTTCCAAATGTCGTGTTGCAATACGTAGATGATATTTTGGGATGCAGCATGTCAGAGGAAGAGTGCAGACAAGATTCAGTTCAGCTAATGATTGTTCTAGCCGAGAAAGGCTATAAGGTGGACAAAGAGAAATTGAAGTATTGTCACGTGGAGACATACATAGGCCAGTTCATTTTGCATGAAGGAAAGAAAGTTACATCTGAAAGGGCTTAGGCAATTTTGAAAAACGTTAAAATGCACACGATAAAGCACATGCAGCAATTTCCGGGACTTATAATTATGTGAGAGCATGAGTATTTGATTATAGTTCATATACAAGTCCTTAGTTGCAGGCCCTGGAAAAGGCTCATGCGAGTCAGGTAAGATTGAATGGATTTAGGAATTGGAGGAAGGGTTTGATGAGCTATAAAAGGCAATTTGTACAGCTCCAGTTTTATTTTCGCACACGAATGGAACAGTCATGATGGCAGTACTCACGCAAAGAACTACATTAGGGTACAAACCTTTAGCATATTACAGTGGGATTTGAGACCCAGGAATGAGGGGTCACTTCGCTTGCGAACAATCTTTGGCAGCCTCCGCGTTCGCCATTGAGAAGTCTTCCAGCATTGTAATGAGGTGTTTCATGATGTTGTTTGTTGAGCATGCATTATTTGCTGTTCTGAAAAAAACTAAAGGTACACTGACGTCTCAAAGAGCTACTGCTTATGAGGTGGTTGTATCTAATACAGCGATTAAGATAGTTAGATGTAAAAGGGTGAACCCTACCACTTTTGTAGCTGAGCCACTGGCAAAGGACAAGCAGGCACATGATTGCTAGAATTATGAGGAGTTCTATGATGAAATCCCAAGAGAGAAAGAAAATGCTTTAGCCGGTGAGGATTTTCTCTTTATTGATGGTTCTTTGAAAATGTACCAAACTGATGGGCAAAGATATTCAGGTGCCACTGTGATCAAGCACATGGCTAACAGGGAGATCAAAGTAATGACAAGTGCACGACTACCATCCCACTTTTCAGAACAGGCTGCATAATTTGTGGCACTGATTGTTGCGCTCAAGAACAACGCAGGCCAGGAAGTGACTGTGTACAGTGACTCCGCCTATGTGACGTCGATAGTACATGCAGGGCTAGCACGTTGGAAAAGGAGGGGCTACCTCCATGTGTACAGCTTTCCAGTGCAACACAGTGCTATAATGGACAGACTTATTAAGGCACTACAACTCCCAGTAGCCATCTCGATAGTTATTTTCTCAGTGCACACTAAGAGAGCAGACTTTATTTCACACGGAAACCAATCCGCAGACGAAGAAGCAAAAAGAGGTGCACATTCAGCAGACATTATGAGCTTTGATACGCCTGATGTGAATGAACAAATTATGGTGATGATGATTATGAATGAAAGTTTTCATAATTTATCAAAGACACAATTAATGGAAGTTCAGGGTGGAGCACAACAGGATGAGAAAGATCTGTGGACATGGAAGGGGGTGTTATTTATCCCCTTTTGAAGCATTGTGGTGACAGGAAAGCACTGGTAAACCGGTGATGCCTGTAGCCTTTTTAAGGGTGGCATTAGAATAGCTGCACTACCCTGCGCATGTCACTAGGGTAAAGCCTCACAGAAACTACTGCGGAAGACAGAAACTACTGCGGAAGATTGGTTTGTGCCAAATTTGTTAGAACACGTTGCATTTTATGTAGTAAATTGCATCGTATGTCAAAAGTTTACTGCAGTCAGAGGAATTATACCTCAACCAAATGGTCCTTTTCAGCATTTACATATTGACTATGTTGATATTCGGCAGGACTGTAATGGATATAGATGCAAAAACTGTAGCAGCAAATACTAGAGACCCAAGCGCTTGTACACAAGTTGTTAGGGGAATTGCAGCAGACGAGTGTATAACTTGGGTATACTTCCTGATACTCCACAGTTTGAAAAACCTTATGAAAACAGATAAATTCACACTGTGCATGTGTCTAAATGTTCCATGCGTGATTGCATACAATTTATTAAACTCGAGATCAGCCTTGTTCCATGCGTGATTGAAAATTATTTATTGAACTGAAGATCAGCACATGTTTGGAGCCACTAGTCATCTTCTGAGGTTTATGTGCTCTTCTCTTCTTGGGTGTATCAATTGGCATTTTCCATCATGGGTATTACTGTAATGTCCGATATCTATATAACTTCGCAATTGCGGTATTCATGTGTAACTGGCCTTTCGGCGAAATCAAGGTTGAGTTTGCCGAAAGGCCAGTTATGCGTGAATACCACCATTTGCAATCACGCTTAGATAAAAGGCTGATCTCCAGTTCAATAAATCATATGCAATCACACATGGAATATTTAGACATGTGCGCAGTGTGTATGTATCTGTTTTCATAAAGTGTAATGGATGTAGATATATGATAGTGTTGGTGTGCCCCTTTTCTAGGTGGATCGAGGCTGGTCCTTGCACATATCTAGACTCTGCTTGTGCTGTGTACTTCTTAGTCCAAGAAGTATTTCCTAGATCGAGAATATGTGAGGTATTAAGATCAGATAATGGCCCACATTTTGAGAATGAAGTATTCGAACAAGTTAGCTTATTGCTTGGTTAAAGCATACGTTCTGCTCAAAGAGAGAATAGTCAAGCTTAAGTTAACATTGAAAAAAGGATGTCTGCATTGCCTGTCTCTCGCATTATATGCATTGAGGAATCAACCAGGCTCTGACCATCATCTCACGCCCCATGAACTAGTAACGGGGAGGCAATCGAGGACTAGAAGTGATGCCCAGACAACAGCAGTATTTTTAGGAGATGAGCTACATGCCTACTTAACATGTATGACCACAAGTATCTCTGTCATGTCATACCAAGTCCAGCGGATGGGGTGTCGGTCTCAGAGCACAGATGAAGACCATACAGCAACCAAATCAAGTGAACTTTTATTACCAAAGATATTCCCTGGAGATCAGGTTCTGATCAGAAACTTTTTTCGTAAATGGCATCAGCCCAGGTTTATCAGTCCTTTCATCGCAGAGGACATCACGCCATCAGCATTGAAGGTGCTAGGAAGACGAGCTTGGATATTCCTCAGCAATGTTAAAGTCTACTCGGGCGAGACCGCTCAACCCCCACCCCATTCGGAAGTAAGCCACAGAGAAAAACTTCAGCATGTGCACACTAGATCGATGATGAGGACACAGAGACTGTCCAGTAAAGACAGACAAAGAGTTCATTGGACTGTGGTTAGTTCGAGACACTCTTTGTAGCTGCTAAGCAAGGAGTGAAAAAGCTATTGTTCTTGAGCCACAGGAGTTTGCTGAACATTGGACTGAGACATATTGAAGTCTTGGATGGAAAAGTAATGCCAGACATAGAGTTCCTCTTAGATGATTGGAAGAGGGAACAGTACCCAATTCCTTTATCACTGAGTTTCTCTTTGGAGGTGCCCATGGTGGTGCCTAACGGCAATGTTCATCAGATCATTCTTGATGTTTTTTTCTTCATTCTTCATGCATATTCATCTTTGGTTGGGAGAACTACTGATGTTTGTGTATTCTTGCAAGATCCTAAAATTGTCCAATCGTGAGGAGACTGCTCACAGCCATAATTGAGCAAATCCTCTGGCTGCCTAAATACAGTATAGCAAGCACAGATGGACCTGTCTGACGAAGAGGCACACAAACTGCTTGTAATGGTCTTTTATTTCCTGATTGAAGTACGTCCTCATCTTGTTGGACGACAAACCAATACTTGTGTATTCCTGACAGATCTTAGACATCGACCTATGATAGATTGGCTGACACACCGTGAACACATGAATGAACTTGAGTGATGACATTCATAACCTATTGGCAAGGTCTTTTACTATTTACTGGACGTACATACTCATTTGGTTTGGCGAAAAGACAATTCTTTTGTGATTATCCGGAACTCTAACAATTGTCCTGCATACAGCCAGCAGTTTGTGGAGCTTGTAGAGCAGATCCAGCTATTGCCAGAACATTTTATGAGATTGCCCGATTAAAGTTTGATTTTTCCTTCCTTAAAAGTAAGCAGTTATGGGCAACATTGATAGCAATAACAATGTGGCAAACAACGAGCGAGCACCACGATGTGCAGGAGGCTATTGTTGTATACGATAGACATACTGGTACATAATCTATACATGCATCATGTTCATTATTATTCTACTTTCACTCACAGTACGTACTGTCTATTATGTAGATCCAAACAAGGCTGTACTTCCTGTGTATCTTCCGATGAAGCAGGAGGGTACTGATGTGGCAAGTGTAAGACCACCAATGCCTAATGTGCCTATTCCTACTCCAGGGTTGAATATGAAAGTGCCTAAACCGGTGACAGATAGGCCTAAGCTTCCCTTTGAGGGAAGGTCAGCATTGCACATTTTTCCTGATTCTTGGTTACCTTTGTGTTATGCCAATAAGAAGAGACCTTATGTGGCTAGTCATACACCAGTAGCACATGTAAAGACACCATTTACACTGACAAATATCTCTATGATTCCCTCATTGAAAATAAATTATGCAGTCATACTTCATGACCAGATTATAAGAGCTCATGAGGCAAGAAGGAGACCTAAGAGAAGTACAAGGGAAGGTGATCATTCCTTAAATGATTATCTAGACAGCACAGCACATTTGGGAAATAACATATGGTATCAGCACATGAAAGAGGTAGGAAGAAGTTCATCAGAGGAGGAATGCTCTGTATGTGCACTCCTGTGGCAATAAGACCCAGGCGGTGGGCCAATACCACCCCAGGTAATGCCCCCAGGGCCATAGTCACAGGCCCAAGAGCAGTGATAGCCTTAATGAAGCCCTGGGAGCATTACCATGGGTGGTATTGGCTGCCGCCGAGGGTCTTATAGCCATTAGTACCCCAGGCCGTTAGACAGGGGTACTAATGGCATTTTTTTCTGTTTTGAAACGCTGCCGTGTTACTAAAAACAAAAAAAAAAATTGAAAAAAATGGCCACCAGGAATGGGAAAACAGAATACGTTTTCCCTTTCCATGGCGGCCATCGGGAGCGGATGCGCTGGGAACAGAAGTATTTTCAGTGCGTTCGCTCCCAAGAAAAGAAGAAAAAAGAAGGTAAGTGAGGTTGGGAGAGTGGGGAGGGGATAGTTTGCGGGGGAGGGGGTGGAGAGAAAGCAAACTTACCTGAGTCCCCGGCAGGGGACGAAGGCAGCCTCCAGCCACGGGGAGGCTCGGAGTGGGTATTGCCCCGTTTCAAGCCTCCTCATTGGCTAAGGGGCTGCCACGCCCCTCGCCGGGAACAGAATATTCGGCACGCACTAACGTATACGGGAATACCGTGCGGTAAGGCTTGGAAAAGAGCCAATCCACACGTTGCATTCCCATGCTAATGCCTTATAGTATGGGGAAATCTAAGATATTCACAGCCTTTGAAATAGATGTTCAGACAGATGACACTGAAGTCCTCATCCCCCTCACTGGTTGCCATGACCACGATTCCAAACTGCTGAACAACATCTATCTCGAAATTCAAGCCTGGATGGCCGACAACGGCCTCTGTCTCAATGATGACAAGACAGAGTTAATGATAGTAGGCACTCAGGCACGCCTGAATAAACTCTTTCATCATTGACAACAACACAATCATCATCTCCAAAGAGATACAAACCATGGGGGTTTATCTTGACTCTCACTTAAAAAACAGGTCAATAGTGTTGCGTCCTCCACGCCCTACACAAACAAATTGATCTATAGCTGCAAATCTTTTTTATCCAAAAGCAGCTGCTTAACGTTGGCCAGAGCACTCATTCTATCTAGAATTGATTATTGAAACACACTATTCCTCGGCACCTCGGAAAACAACTTAAACAAACTCCAGGTGCTTAAAAATAACTCACTGAGAGCAGCACTCAATCTACCGAGATCTTGCCACATCTCCACGTATAGACGCAACGCCAACTGGCTGCCCATCCATGACAGTATCACCTTACGCACTCTGGCCATCAAGCACAAATGCCTCACTAACTCAGCCCCGAAATAATTGGCAGATAAACTCTGTCCTCACCAACCCACACGCATCACCAGATCCTCTCATGCCTCAAACTTAGTGGTTCCAAGGTATAATCTAAAAACAGCAGGAGGAGCCATTTTCCCAGTCCAAGCCGCCAAACGCTGGAACGCTATGCCCACCACCCTCAAAAAGGAATCTTCCTTCCTCACCTTCAAAGCTGGTATAAAAAACTGGCTAAGCAACAATCCTTCTCAGTAAGAGGCTCGCTGCTTCTCCTGCTTCGACCCAGAGGTAACCAGGGTCCACTATTGCACTTCCACTTGCGCATCTCATATCCTGACCCAGCTGTAACCAGGTTCCTACTTGTTGTTCATTATCTGTATGCCTGTCTATGCCTGTAACCTATATTTTCAAGCGCACAGTTACCCCAGGGTTTGGTGTGCGATACAAGTAATAAATAAATACAAATAAACAAATGCTGTCTATCTCATATTGCACTCTGCTGAACGAGAGGTCAGTTCATGGGCCTAACAGCCTATTTAGTATGGGCAACAGAATGGACAGATGCTGATGAAGATAATTATGCGCAAGACACAAAGACGAGAGCAATAGCCCACACCATGAATTTTCTGATAAGATACGAACATTGACAAGGGGGGTCCTGGGAGTCTCTCTGCCAGACATTAGTCCTGGTTACGAGAGACTTACCCAGAGTCTTTAGCTCACTATCTTTCACAGAGAAGAAATATCCCAAACATATCAATCTTTGTCCTGCCCTGGGGCAGTCCAGCACCAAAATGCTAGGCAATTCTCCTCTGAACAAGAATACCAACAGCATCCCCAGACACGTGTTTCGGTCTGGTTGGACCTCATCAGTAGGAAGGAGCTGTGCCTCTCTAAGAATAGTGAGCAAGGTGTCCACGTCTGGATTCCCCTAGTAACTTAGGGTGAGACCCAAAGTTACTTAAATATGCAAATTGACAAGGGGGGTCCTGGGAGTCTCTCTACCAGATATTACCAGACACAAAGACGAGAGCAATAGCCCACACCATGAATTTTCTGATAAGATACGAACATTGACAAGGGGGGTCCTGGGAGTCTCTCTGCCAGACATTAGTCCTGGTTACGAGAGACTTACCCAGAGTCTTTAGCTCACTATCTTTCACAGAGAAGAAATATCCCAAACATATCAACCTTTGTCCTGCCCTGGGGCAGTCCAGCACCAAAATGCTAGGCAATTCTCCTCTGAACAAGAATACCAACAGCATCCCCAGACACGTGTTTCGGTCTGGTTGGACCTCATCAGTAGGAAGGAGCTGTGCCTCTCTAAGAATAGTGAGCAAGGTGTCCACGTCTGGATTCCCCTAGTAACTTAGGGTGAGACCCAAAGTTACTTAAATATGCAAATTGACAAGGGGGGTCCTGGGAGTCTCTCTACCAGATATTAGTCCTGGTTACGAAAGACTTACCCAGAGTCTTTAGCTAACTATCTTTCACAGAGAAGAAATATCCCAAACATATCAGTCTTTGCCCTGCCCTGGGGCAGTCCAACACCGAAATGCTAGGCAATTCTCCTCTGAACAAGAATACCAACAGCATCCCCAGACACGTGTTTCGGTCTGGTTGGACCTCATCAGGAGGGAGGAGCTGTGCCTCTCTAAGAATAGTGAGCAAGGGGTCCACGTCTGGATTTCCCTAGTAATTTAGGGTGAGACCCAAAGTTACTTAAATATGCAAAATGACAAGGGGGGACTCTGGGTAAGTCTCTCGTAACCAGGACTAATGTCTGGCAGAGGGGCTCCCAGGACCCCCTTGTTAATTTGCATAAGATACAAACAGCCTGGAGTGAAAGGGGCTGTAATCAGATGGGAAGTGAATATAAGACTTGAAAGTCCAGGAAAATCAGATGAAGAGATTCGAAGATGGGAAAACAGAAGCCAAATGCAGATTTGGGGATCAGTACTTTCTGCAGATGGATGGGAAGAAGGAGCGGTCATCTGCAGAGCGTGTGTAGTAATGGGACCATACAAACCGACTATTGACATTGTAGAGAATGGATGCAAACCTCTATGGTCGAGACTTGCTAAACTACTGACACGGCTCAAAGACAAAGGAGGGCCTTTACAGATAGTGCCTATGGATATTGCAACGCTATGTTTCAGAAAAAATGGCACAATAAAACTTGGAGACAACAAGAAGTGTGGTCAAATCTTTGACGTGCCAGGAATGAGCATTGGAACAGCATAATGGCTCACTACTGGGCTTGTGGATCCAGAGCTTACATGAAGCGGCCCAAGGATTGGGGAGGACTATGTTTTATAGTGACTGTTCATGTTCCAGCATTGGTGATTCCAAATGGTGATCTGGATATTGGTGAGTTTCCTGAAGCAGATGCTCACCTAAGGAAGAAGAGATCTGCTGAACTCCTGAATCGAATGAAGAGAGAGAACTATTTCTCAGCCAAGTCAATAGAAGCCTTTGATTCCATCACATAAGAACATAGATTGTTTAGTAAGACTTCATCAATATTCACGATAATCTTCATGCCCAGGATCCAGACAGATGCAAATACTAAGTGGTTACAAATAACCAGATGGGAATTGTTGCAAACGATCAACACTTCCATAAAATGATTCAATGCTATCAAAGAAGAGCTGAGAACCATACGACTGATGACACCTCAGAATAGATATGTCCTGGACATGATCACAGCCATGGATGGAGGTGGTGGTGCCAAAATTGGAGAATCATGTTGCATGTTCATACTTTCTCATGATGGCGAGAATGGCACCTTGACAGAGACCTTATCAATGCTGACGAAGTTACACGTCCAGATGATTGACAAAGTGGAAGACATTGCTGGTGACAGTTGGTATGGATCAATATTCTCGTGGGTCCCACAATGGAGGGCAGATATGTTCAGATTCCTTGGAGCCCTGATAGTGAAGATATTGCTTATATTTTGTGTGATAAGGATAATAATCTCACAAAGCAAGAAGACTGCATTGAAGGCAGTAGGAATGAAGATCATGATTGATGTTGAATCAGGATGGAAATCTAAAGAGCTGACAGATGAAGAAATCAGAGACTACATAAGGCCAGCAATCACACATCTGAAGGAACGCAGTTCCTGTACCCAAAGAACCATAAGAAGTATGTGGGAAAATGGATTTATTGCCGTCCAAGTGGACAATGCATGCTTATGTCTTGGAGTACTGATGAGCATGTGAAATCATCGGGATGCCTGAAAGGAGTCATAAAGATATGGGTCCCGAAAAAGTATTTCTTCAAACAAGGATATCTAGATGTGAAGACTAATGAGAGAGTGGTTGATGAATCTCCCAGAGGGGGGAGTGTAGAGGTGGAGCCAAGTACTCCTCCCCCATGTTGCCTATATGTTGGGAGCCAGAGTGTGAGACACATGCAATACCAGTGAGTGTACCAATACCGAACAGAATCCTGGAAGTAAGATTCCCATTGAGAAAGCCATACATGCATGTACAACAATATGATGGCCATTTGAATGAAATCCCAGAAGAAGCTTGAAACCTAAGCAAAAGAAAAAATTGGTGACGTCAAGAACAGAGCTGACACACCTAGAATAGATTTAGAGACGAGAGAATATAAACACTCTATAGGCACTCTAAGGAGGAGGTGCCAAAGATGAATAACCTTTTGGGCTTGAGATGACGATTTTTATTCTACAGAAATTATGAAGAAGATATCAAGTCATTTTGCAATTGTACAGGTGTAGATACACAAGTAGACTAAGTATTCTTAAGGCTGGGTATGTAGTGAATAGAGTGTGGCGATGTGCCAATGTATATGCATAGGAAACGTATGAACAATGGATGATTCGACAACACACTTTAGCAGAGCTAGATCCAGTGAAAAGGAAGGATTTCAGTTTGTCACAGTTAGAAATCGAAAATTCAACTATGGAGGTGAACCAAGGAAGGACTTGCTGGCTCAACACCAAGAAGTCAAGGCCACCTTAGGCCTGAAAGATCAAAGCAATGGTTACAGAACGTGTGAAAGAACAAAACTCCTGTCTTAGGTGAGGTGTGAGAACATTGAGGACATCAGAGTTTCATCATTTAATAGTATTTTAAATGCAGAAAGACTCCAAAAAACATGGTCTGCAGCCACGTGGTTGGATGAAAATAGGCAATGGGATGAGATGTATCGAAACCGAGAAGACAGAGTTTGCCTATACTCCCTCATATTCTCGAGCTCAGAAAACATTTTCAAGGATAAGTTCAAAGCTTAATTGACAGGAAAGACTTCAAGGGTGATGATGGATGACAGGATATTTGATGGGAAACTATGGTTATGACCAGCCCACCAGCACCTGGATGTTAGATTGTGTGCTGCTTGCGTAGGTGTAATATTACAGAGGGGCACAAGGGTGCCACGTAGTAAAGGGCCCTATAGTTTGCATAACAAATTGGACGTTGTGTATTTGATGATGTTCATAGTGACCTGCACTAAGGGAGGGCTTGGTTGCCCCACCTGATGCTAGAGACATAATCCCCTTTCCAACAAGTATGGAACAAGTATGGAACATATACTTAGATGTTCCCTGTAATCCTATCAATTTCCCAAGTAGGTTTTGTAGTTTGCAACGTAGGTTGATGTCAATGATGGTGAGTTTTTAGTATAAAAGTTGCTTTTTTATGACATGCACTGAGTGTGAAGATCGAGCAAAAAACTCCTTGTTTTAGATAATTGATATTCAAACAGTTACACTTTGCCAACTCCCTGTGTCAGTTTTATTATTGATGTTTGAGTATATTTTGCATCCCCATCCATCTCAAAGTATTGCTACCTCCTCTTAAAGGACTGGGTCTGACACCCCAGTTCATTACCATCAGCCACTGTGTCACCCACTTCAAAACCTCTATGAGGTCTTGACTCACAAATCACCAGTGGGAGGCAGACTGTCTCAGCAAATGGAAGAATAAGAAGACATTACTTTGGTTTCTTGGGCACTGGAAACCATAGCTCCCAGTTACTGTATTCCTTTCATTCATCAACCTCAGAGCCATCCACCGGGGAGACACTCTTTGAGGATTCTGGATCTGCTCCTTGTTCAGGAAATGTTGACCTTGCCAGAGAAAGGCGCTGTAGAACTGGTGCCTGTAGAGGAGAGGTCCAAGGAATGGTATTCTCTATATTTCCTAATACCCAAGAAGGACAGAGGACTGAGACCCATCTTGGACTTGATATAGTTGAACAAGTTCCTCAGGAAGGACAAGTTCCAGATGGTCACACTTTCTCAGATCCTTCAGGACCTCCAATTCTAGGATTGACCTTCAGGATGCTTATTTTTTTGTGCCAATCCATCTCAAGCACAGAAAATACCGGAGGTTCGCCGTTGGCGGTTCTCATTATCAGTTTTGAGTTCTGCCATTCAGGCTAACCTGCGCCCTGAGGGTTTTCACCAAAGTAATGGCGGTGGTGGCAGCGAATCTCAGGAAAGGGGGGATTCAGGTCTACCCCTAACTGGGCGATTGGCTGATCAGGGTTCCTTTTCCCAAACAAGTCCTGCATCATCTCAGCATGACATGCCACTCTCTTCACAAACTGGCCTTCTCCCTCAATTACAACAAGTCCCATATGACACCTTATCAAAAGCTCCAGTTCATTGGGCTGTACTGGATACATCCTTGGGAAAGAGCTAGCCACCCGAGGTGAAGGCTCTAGACATTCTGCAGATGGTCACCAAGTTTCAAAGTGCCCAGCGTCTCATGGCCTAAGATATTTTTAGGTTGCTCGGCCTCAAGGCATTCTGCAATTTTCTGGTGTCAGAGGCCCACCTGAGAATGAGATCGCTTCAATGGGCCCTGAGATCACAATGGTCCCAGTTCTCAGGAAACATATCATCCCTACTTCCGGTTCCAAGCAGGGTTGCACGGGATCTCCTGTGGTGGACCTGGAAGGACAACAATCTGAAGGGAGAACCCTTTTGGCAACCATGGTTGGAGCTAACAGTAGTGACGGATGCCTCACTCATGGGGTGGGTAGCCCACACCAACGTTCTGACATTAAGCAGTTGTTGGTCTCCATCGGAGTCCAAACTACATACCAATTTTTTGGAGTTGAGGGCAATCAGACTAGCACTGAAGGCCTTTCTGCCCTCTGATTGGCGAAAGAATGTCCTGATAATGACCAACAACACAGTGGCCATGTACTACCTCTGGTACCGGGCAATTCAAGAAGGAATCTCTCTATCAGCAGTTCACCTATCCGGAGAAGAGAACACGACGGCGGACGCTCTCAGCAGGCAGAGCACAGTGCCCCATGACTGGGAACCCCTCAAGTGGATCTGTTTGCAACCAGCGTCAACCAGAAGTACAAACTGTACTGCTCCAGGGAATTTCCTCAAAGGGAGCTCTAGGAGACAAATTCATAGTGGACTGGGAGTTTCCCCTCCTGTGCGTGTTTCCTCCAGTCCCTGTCCTTCCTCACGTGATCAGGATGTTGAGAAAGTTTGGGAACACATGATCCTAATTACCCCGGATTTGGCCAGGAGGACATGGTACACGGACCTTCTGGACATGTCCATCTTCCCTCCAATACGTCTTCCACTAAGAGAGGACCTTCACTCGCGAGAGGAGGGTTGGGTTCTCCATCCAGCGGTCAAGACACTCAGCCTTCATACATGGTTTCTGAGGGGCTGAGATACAAGGATTGGGATCTTCTGGATGACGTAATGGAGATGTTGCTTTCGGCCAGAAGGCCAGCAACAAAGTCCTTGTACCATTGCTGTTGCAACAAATTCTGCAGCTGGAACAAAGACAAGAATGTAGACCTTTCTCTGTGCAAAACACCAAAGGTATTATACTTTCTACTATCTTCATCCATTCTGAGGCTCCAGATTGAAACTCTTAAGGGCTGTTTGTCAGCTGTATCCATCTTTAAGCGCTCGTCAGAAGAATGTTCATATTTCAAAATTCCACTAGTGACACAATATCTAAAGGGGCTCACCAAAGTTAAGAACCTCAGGGTCATCTTTGTCTCCACACTTTCCTTCTCTGCCCATATCTCTGAGGTCTCTAAAAAGTCAAACTTCCTACTGCACCTCCTAAGAGGTACTCTGCCTTTCCTCTCCTTCCCTCAGAAGCTCACTGTCTCCCAAGCTATGGTTCTCACTAGGTTGGACTATTGTAACATCCTCTTTCTAGATCTACCTGCCTCTACTCTCCGCCCTCTGAAACTTATCCAGAACAGGACTGCAAGACTTGTCCTTGGCCTCAAGCCCTGGGATCTTATCTCTCCAGCCCTGAAATCTCTCCATTGGCTCCCAGGTGATACAATGATTGAATTCAAAACCCTCTGCATTGTCCACAAGGCTTTCTGGGGCCTGGGTCCAAAATACCTACAGCTATCCCTCTGCAAATACCTCCCCTCTCGAGCTCTTTGCTCCTCTACCTCTAACTCCCTCCGGGTCAATCGTCTTTCAAAGAAACAAGCAGGGGTTAGATCTCTATCTTCAGCTGGGGCCTCCCTCTGGAACAGCCTCCCTGACACTATAAAACCTGAGGAGAACCATCTCCGGTTCCGGAAGCACCTCAAGACCTTCCTGCTTCTGCCTTCTCTCCCCCTCTCCCCTGCTGACCGGCTCTCTCTTGGCACTGTGCACCTGGCCACCCTCTTTCCCCTGGGGCCAGGTACCTGCTCACCCTGCTGCCCTTCTGCACTTCCTCCTGTCCACCCCTTGCACTGGTGGACTGGATCTGTACCCATACAGCCCCCCCTTTTTCTCTTTTTCTGCACTTGTCAGACTCACCCAGTCTGCACTTCCACTCTCCCCCTTCCATGCACTTTTTCCGTTTTCCCTTTCCCATGCTCTTGCACGTTATCAATGTCACTGGGCCCAGTAAGATAGTTGTTGTGTTGTGTTCTCCCCTGTTCGCCTCCCTTGCATAGTCACGCTCTGAAACACTTGTGAACGAGCGCAATACAAATAAATATCATATCATAATGTGATCCCCCATCTCCTTTCCAGGTTCCAGTTTGGGACCTAAAGCTGGTGCTAGAAATTCTAATGTATGCCACCGTTGAACCTTTACATTCCTGTGCATTAAGATTGTTAACATTTAAAACCATACTCTTGGTAGCAGTAACATCAGCGCCTAGAGGGTGAATTGTAGGCACTTTCATCCAAGACCCTTTACTATCTTACATAACGATAGAGTTGTTCTGAGGGTTAAGCCTTCATTTTTACCCAAAACTATTTCTGATTTTCATTTAGGGCAGAACATTGTTTTACCCACTTTCTATTTTCCACCTCATCCTGGCAAAGAGGATAAGAGATCACATAGACTGGATCCACGCAGGGCGTTAAACATTTACATATCTAGGCTGTCATAACTTTGTATTGACAATCAACTTTTTATAGGCTATAGAGGTCACAAACGGGGTCAGACTGTTACAAAACAGACCTTATCCAGGTCGATCATTCTGGCAATTTAAGAATGCTACAGATTGCAGGCAAGGATCCCCTGGAAGGATTAATGGCCCATTGCACCAGGGGCACGGCTGCTGCTACAGCCCTGCAAAGGGGTGTACCGATCAAAAATATTTGTGAGGCAGCGACGTGGTGTACTATTCACATGTTCACAAAATAGTACTGCGTTGACTCCTCCCTCGGTCAGGATGGAAGCTTTGGGAAATCTGTTATCCATTTGATTCATGAAAACCATTATAAACTAGATTCTTACTCCCTCAACAAATGAAATACTTCTTTGGGAGTCTTTCAAAGATGAGGAATACATAGGAGAAAACAATCCATTCGAAGAACAAGTTACTTACCCCTGGTAATGTTCTTTTGACTGGATGTTCATGCCATGTATTTCTCATCGGGCTCCCACCCTACCCCACAGTAGAATTGTCCATGCTATTACAGCGTTCAATCCTTCAAAGTTTAGTACGGTCAAACCTGTGGTTATGCGTGTAATTTCTACTGTAAGAAAAACAGAACTGAAGCCAACGGGCACTACGCGTGCTATTTATGCCTTTGAAGACTATATCCCGAGATGGAGGCCCTCGAAGGACATTGAGTCGACTGCATCGACGCACAGCACCCTCTGCCAATTTTATTTTCCAAAGCAGCTGGAGCTGGATATCGAATATCAAAGATGAGGATTACGTGGGAGAAAACTCCAGTCGAAAGAACGTTACCAGGGGTAAGTCATTTTTCTTCTCTTTATTACATTTTGTATAATGTGTAATGATCAATTTTTCCATTTTTATTAATGTTGCTCATGCATCTATAGTAATTCTTTGTTTACACATATGCAAAATATATATATACAAAAAATTATAAGTAACATAAAACACAAATACTTCTTACTTCCCCATGGCTAGAGATCCCTCTCCAATATTAGAACCTCCATAGCCAACTGGTTTGTTGTCACACAGATTTATAAAAAATCAAACCACACATATATACAAATAACTGCACTAACCATGAATCTTCTAGCACCAACTCGTGAAGTTAAAGTGCAAAGTGCAATGTAAAGATTTAACTTTCAATTATCATCAATGTTCATTCCTGACAATACATTTACAATCCATACAAACAGTAAAGTGCATATTAATATTGATGTTTTCTGCGAGAACAAATCTCTAATCATACGTCAGAGTCTTTAACTATTGAGGATCTACATTATTCTCTACTTCTTCACTCAATGGTATCTGCCAAAGCTGTATTTGGTCTGTTATAAAACATCTCTTACTGAGAAATGAAAAGGTGTTTCTCAGACATACATTTTGCTCGATGGATGGGAGACCAGATTCTCTGTCTCTGCATAACCCATTCGAAATCCCTGAGTCTCTGTCCATGTTAGCTTTGTTCATCACATCTTTAGAAGACCACATTGAGACTTTTCCAAGCTTTGGCCATGGCCCGCCCTTTGTGTTTGGACCAGGCTCTGTTTCACTACATAGGGCCTCCTCATCTCAGTGTCAGGCAGTATCTCATTCTTTATCACTCTCTGGTGCATGTCAGTACCAACTGGACACTCCTTAGTAACGAAACCACAATAAACGTTGTAGAAGGACTCTGGTGAAGTAGATGTTTCCTTCTTTGACTTTTGAGACAAATGCAAAGGGAAAAAAGGTTTTGACATTTTTAAAGTATTGGAAAAACCTAAGACCCAATTAAATTCTTTTGTTCCCGCTAAAGAAGACTGTATTGCAGTCCAAAAAGATTTTGCCAATAAAATACTTTTAGCTCAGATTAAAATTGCAGAAAGCCGCACAAAAATCAAGAGGAAAAATAAGGAACCCCAAAGTGAGAAATCTGGGAATATCGCTAGATCTTCTTTTAAGTTTCGGAAAGTAGTTATATCCAGTATGCTTCTTACACTCAAAACTATGAGGCCTATGTCGTGCCTAGAAGATGACTTTCCAGTAAAAGTCATACTAGACAAGGCTCCGATTTTTTCATCCTTTTTTAGTGCGTCTTACTAATGCATCCTTTGAACATAAGGACGTTCCTGACAGCTGTATAAGGATGGTTACTCCGCTGCTAAAAAAAAAGGACAAGATTGCAGGAACTATAACAAACTGAGGTCTGTAAGGATATTTGGCGTGTTACAACACAGAATACAGCACTACTGCACAGGTAGCATTTTTTATTTTGATGCAGCACCACCACATGGGTGTGGTGCATTGATATATGTGTTGCCAGAGTAACATGGACATATAAGTAAAGACAGGCTATTCAGTCAAAAACGATTTTTACATATAAGATGCAAATCTATTTTTACAGTTAAAAGCACACATGTGCACATTCACAATTTTTCACCTGAAATGCCTATGTTGCAAGAGACACATTTGAAAATTAATAACTAACCTTATTAATAACTAACCTGACTAATAAAACTTCATTTAACATAACCCACTAATAAAAATGTGTCTCCACTGCAGAATTAGTCCTACTCTGAAAGTGAACTTTTAAACGCACATTCATTTTATTTTCTCTGCTGCTCTGTCCACATAACTACAGGAAGCAAAGAGCTCGAAGGAACAGGAAATCAGTTTGTTACAATTGCCACTGTATAAGCGAGCCATTCTGTAGTGAGGGAGGAGATGACATGATTGATTCTGATTGGAGCAGCGTCATAGCAAGTATCATGCTAGAGGCTGTGATGAGAGTTTTGCTGGAGAAGCTTGAGGAGAGGGGGAGAGCAATCGAGATCTTGCAGAGCTGGGAGAAGGACCTGTTTTCTGGCTGAGGCATTCCTGCTGCAAAAGCTGAGAGTTCCAGGCAATAACCACGGTTTGAGAACGGCAGACACTTGTTTTCTCTGGGGTTAATCTTCAAGGGAGCCAAATTCAGAAAGAGAATAGCCAGAGAAAACTCATGCTGACAGATAAGGTAATTACAGAAGCGTGTGGGAGCTGCGCGAAAGTGTGCGAAACTGTTCAGTCAGTGTATTCGAGGGAGTCCCAGTCCCTTATCAGCATATTTAATGTTACCAATTGAATATATTCTCGCAGCTCTCTGTTCATTTTATCACAAATAATGTTGTACCATTTCATTTATTTCTGTTAAAAAAAAGTTAAACTGTGTTTAAAAGAAATTTCTATAATACAAAAATATTTGAAAACAGATAGCTAGTGTGTATTATTTCTCTCTTTCATTTTGCATGGGAAAAGGTTTAAACGTGGGTAAATTTTTAAACAGTGCAATTGTCATTTTAAAACAGATGTGTGCATGATTCTATTCAATATGGAGAGTTGTGAGTGACTGTTTGTAGCATAGCCTGTTGGAGGTACATGAGCCAATGGGAAGAGAGACTCTCTGGACATAGTTCCATACCGTATATAAGGTAGTGGAAATTACCACAAAAATACCACAATAGCCCATGGTGGCACACAACACTAACACTGAAAATGTGCTATCCCTAAAATGTAGGCCTGAGGTCTCTCTAGTGATCAAGAACAATCTAGATAAAAAACAAGGGATGTTGGATATTGGGGCCACAAATAAACCAGCCACGCAAATTACGGCGCACATCATCTAAATAGGTCTGAATTCTGAAATAATGCAATGTATTATTGTTATGTGTGACCCAATATGAATACAGAGAGTAATTATTGCTAAAGGTATTTTGGCGGTAAGAAAATACCGCAAAGCCCCAAATATCCACAAAATACCCAACAGGTCCATTACTAACATGCCATTCTTGCTTAAAATTATTGATACAATGGCAGCTATGCAGCTGCAAGAGTATTCAGAGTCTATTAATGTACTTCATCAAAAAACAGTCAGGTTTCAGAGCCCACCATGGTACCGAAAGTGCCTTAATAGATCTTCAAACAGGGATTTTGGCTAACATGGATAAGAGCAAATCAGGGGCTGTTGATGCTTTTGGACTTGTCAGCAGCCTTTGATTTAGTGAACCAGGACTTGTTAATAAAAAGGCTTGCATAGGTGGGGCACTGCTCAGAAGAGATAATTAAATGGATGGACTCATTCCTCAGAAATAGGATGTCCAATATCCATTCGGAGGAGGAAAGCTCTGAGCCAGAATGTATTAGCTGTGGAGTCCCGCAAGGGACTTGTCTATCCCCGGCCTTATTCATGGTGTTTTGTCGCCCCCTCTGTGACTTACTGGATAAGCTGGGAATCCATCCACTTTACCAACTATGCAGATGATACCCAGCTCGACATGGAACTAAATGGGACTACAACAATGATTCAGAGGAGGTTGCCTTCATCTATGAATCAATCAAGGTATGGATGACGGTTAAATGGCAGGCAGTGCTCACTCAATTTGCGCTTTGAAGTGCAAAAGCCTGGCATGACCACACATTTAACAGCTTTTTAAATGCTCCCCTTTTGCACTTTTCAGTACAAATTACTATAATTGTCTAGAAGGGTTCTGATTGCAAATAAGTGGAAACGTTGGCAATGTTCTCTGTGCAATTTATAGGGACTTAGAAAATGAGCCACAGTCCGCTCATGTATTCATGGGAGAGACTGTGCTCTTCAGGCTATGCATGGCTCAAATACTGTACCACCTCTGTGAATCTGCACAGGGTTTGTTAACTAGCAACGATAAGGATTTCACAGTCACTTCACAGGGTTCGGATGAACCAAGACAATGGTGAATTGCAAATCCTTCCCCGAAGGACCTTGCAATGTGAACTCGGCACAATGGGCACTAGAAGCCATCTATTTCCCATTGCTCTTAAACCTAGAGACTATTTTTTCAATCTAGCATAGCTTCTGCAGCCACAAACGGGCACCTCATCTCATCCTGAATATACAATGTGGCAGATTTTTTAAGAAGTAACTCTAACTTGATTTAAACCTGCATAGGTAGTATTTCCTACAAGTCCAGCTATTTTATTAACAATGAAGTTATGATCAATAGGTCTGACTTACTCCTGACCAGCGACATCATTTGGGGGCTGCCGGGGGCTGCAACTGTGAATCCTGGCAACACCTGTGCGACCCCTGGCACTGCCTCTGTGATCCCTAGTTAGGGGCTGCAGAAGCAGAGAAACGGAAAGCAGACGGGGCTCAGACGAAAGCCTTCATTACCATTCACCTGTACCCTCTGCCCCATTTGCACATGTCCGGCGGGGACAGGATGGAACGTAAACAGTTAATAATTGCTTTTTGAAGTCACTCTGACTTCAGAAAGAAATACTTTACGAGTTTCCGTAACGTGAATCATTTATTTTTTTAACGCAGTCAGAGTGACTTCAAAAATAAATAATGCATTTTTTAAATCAGAGCTCAGCCCCAGGACATGGAATCCTCTGGTTCCTCTGCTCTGTTCATAACAGGAACCAGTGCTGGTTCCTTGCATGAATTGAGCATGGGGGTAAGAGGCCTTCATCGGAAAAGATAAGAACATTTTTTTTTAGTGAGTGTGTGTGTGTTATGTAAGTGAGTGCATGATGTATGGGTGGCCGGGTGTGCGTGTTTCAGTGAATTGTGAATGGGTGCACGTGTAAATGATCAAGTGAATGGTTTGTGAATGTGTGTGCTTGTACTCAATGCCTCGATTACTTACTGGTAATCTTCATTACTCCTAGCCCTACTCTTCCTCATTCCAGTATTTGCTTATGAATCACCTTGCCTCATACATAAATTCTGGGGCGAGGAAGAAGGACATGGAGGAAATGATGGGCTCAGGAGCTGATTTTGGAGGTTGGAGGAGAGCGGGAGGGAGGGGGATGTGTGGGTGGGGTGGGGCAGGAGAGGGCTTTCCTAAAATATAATGTGCATCCATGAAAAAGCATGCATGATATGTTTTATTAGTGGCTAGACTAGAATGTTGGTACAGCCAGTCTAATAATTTCTTACTATGGCATGCCATGTTTATTGGGCATCTATGATAAAGTAAGCATGATACATGTTATTACATGGCTAGACTACAATTTTGGTGCAGCTATTCTAGCCATTTCTTACTGTTGCTTGACATTTTATAATGGACATCTCTGCCCAGTATAAAATTATGAAAGGAGTAATTACTTGGCTAGAATGGCACTTGGGCGCAGCCAGTCTAGCATTTCCTTACTGTGGCATTGTATATTTCTCTAGGCATCTACGATAAAGTGATAAAGTAAGCATGATTGGAATTTTGGTGCAGCCAGTCTAGGTATGTCTTACTGTGGCATGGCATTTTTACTGTAAATAATCAAGACTACAACAAACATGGTAAGTGTTATTACATGTCTGCCCTACATTGTGCAGCCAGTTGACATGTTTTCTTATTGTGGCATCACATTTTTAATAACAAAGCGGTAAGATGGCTCAGTGGGTTGAGTGTTTGCTGCTGCAATCTATGTTTGATCTGCAGGTCGCAGGTTTGATCCTCTGGCGTGGCCAACTCAGACTTTCTTCTTCGGAGGTTGATGAATGAGTCCCAAGTTTAGGTGGAATGGTAATTGTATGTGAATATATGCTATGGGTAGCGCTTTTGCAAAAGCACTATATAAATAAAACATCATTATAATTAATTAAAGCATGAATGATCCTGTGCACTGTTGGTGACTTGCATCTATTGGAGGCTTGTATGTTGTATAATTGCAACAACTGGCAATGTAGGGACTCTTTTTAACATATAATTATAATACCTGGCATGCAGCTATATTTGTAATAGTATGGAAGTAACTGGCAATAATGATATTGACATTTTATTTGTATCACACTCAGAGCACGAAAATGCTGAAGTGACATATCTATGGCAGTGCCTCAACCTATGATAATTCTATTGAGTCTAACTCTTTCATATCATTACCCCATCCAAGGCATATGACTGCAGCACCCAAGTTCAAAAGTGGTTGTATCTAAAATATTCTTGCCCGCTTAAGTACCTATTTGGTATTTAAAAAATTGGAATGTTTATGCACTTTTGTTCACAACCCAAGACACATACGGTGACGTCACCAGTGGTAAAGAGAAACGGATGCCATCTGGGACAAAGGTCATCTGACATCACTTCCCATGATGTCATCAGGTGTATGATGTCACTTCCTCTACCACTGGCATTTTGGTGAATCGGCATCCCTACTGCTCACCTACTTGTAAACGCCTGGAAAAGTCAGGGTCAAGACAGAGTTAGGAAAATTAACTAATCTGTCAATAAAATAGCCCTCTCATTGACCCAACATTTCTTATCAGTCACATATGCCAGGCAGCCTGACTGGCTCCAAGACAAACAGGCAGTCACGTGTTTTATGAGCTGAACCACAAATCTGAAAAGCGCACAATTGCTTTCTTTCCTTTATTCAATGTAATTTAGCATATTGTATTTTTAGGGAGAAATGTAACGTATGTACATTAAAATGAAAGAATTATATCTTGTAGAATATTCATTTGCACCCAATTAGAATGTACAACCTAATGTCAAGCTCACACTATCTGCTTCGTTTAGGATGAAGTTCGTTTAAGAAGGGGAAATATAGTTTTCATTCTATGCAAATATGCCTTTGTTGTATTTCTCTCTCGTGCTTGTTTTAGTGTAACTCATGCTTGGTTAACAGTTTTACTCTCCATATGTATACACTTGCACTAAGGAAAGCATTATTTTATCAGAAGCTATAAAAACATATCTTTACATGTAAATCGAAAGTATGAAACAAAAGCATTTAGTGATAGCCAACATAAAACATGCAGTCAACAATTCAGGCATTTTCAAATGTTCAGCATACTGAAAAAAAGGATACTCTCTTCTTTATAAATGGCTGTCCTGTGATGAGTTATATAATGCAAACTTCATTAGACATTCACACCATCAAAAAATTAAAATGACATATTTTAAATTGAATAGTCAAATAAGCGTTTTCCATCGTGGGACGTCGCCACCAAGGTAAATGAGACTAAAGGGAATAAAGCTGTGTATCAGTGTTTTTCTCACAGCCAAGCACAATTCACGGCAATGTGCAAAGCACATCTCCTCAGGGATATGTGGTAGGCTACTCATGTCTGCCAATTTCTCAGCCTGGTAAATGTGGTGACTACCGGTCTATCATTTGGAGGCCAACAATTGTCACTTTGTAACGAAACAAATGAACTGCCAAGTTGTTTGGTGTTTCTCTGCTCCACAAAACATACTGCACAAAATGTATGCACAGGTCACACGATGTGCACGTCATGCATTCATGAAAGGAAATGTGGTTTGCAAGAGGGCTGGGCAAACAGTGCAATGCAAATCAGCCTAGTACACTATGAATGAGTTAGCAGCTTCAGACTGACATATAGGGCACTGATGAAATGGCCACCCCATGCTAGCACTGGCCACTTTGGCGAGTTAGTATATTGTGCAGGTTGAAATTTTGACACAATTATTATTTACCATAAATGTCATAAAACAAAAATGTATCACTAGGTATAAGCAAAACAGACACAACATGTAAATTAACTGGGCCACTTTTTTACTGGTGCCTGTGCTTATAGTGTGTGCCCCAGTCACACCCTTTTGGGTAGTGTTATGGCAGCACTTATATATTCACTGTCTCCTTCCTTTTGTTTGGGAGTGATATTGTTTGTGAACAATCCTAAGATATTTTATTACTAAAATGATTATTTTATTCTTGAGTGCATGGCTTCTTTTCGAGTCAGATTAATTTAACACATTGGTGGTGCTAGCTGTGCATGCCTTACTTTGACAGTGAAGGTCATTTAAAAATATATTTGGAGGTGGAGAAGGAGCAGGAAACGGAAATGGCATTGATTCCGTACATTCCTCCTCTGCCATTGAAGGGCACATGGTTTTATTCTTGCATGCAATTTTCATACAGACATAAAAGGAATCGATTACTGCAGAATCTGCCTGTTTTTAGCAACTACTAACAGTAGGCATGTGGCAAAGGACACCATGGTAACTGCTTTCTGCAAAGTGTATTGTGTAGGCAGTTCTTATCTTGTTTTTTTACAAGTTAGTGTGTTTTCCTATTTATTTCCACTCTATTTTGAAAAAGCTGATAACTGCATGTGGGGGAGCCAACAGACGTGTACTAATGCTGGTGGCTCCCTGCATGCAATTAACACTTAACAAATTATCCAAAATTCTATTTGTCTCGGCTTTGTATGATGGATCATACTCTGTGCTTTTCATTACAACATATGTATTTGGAAAGCAAAGATCTTCTATTCACACATTCACAACCTTTTACTGAACTATAATTTCATGCCAAGTTCAGTAAACAAGCCTCTCTGTTAATGTTGTCCAAAGGCAAGATCATTTTGTACAAAGTGTTAATTGCATGCAGGTGGCAATCAACGTTAGTATTTACATGCTGTTAGCACTCCTTCATGCAGATTTCATAAAGTGTGCACAATTAAGGATTACTAACAGGTACTCTGCATCCTGTAAAACATTTAAATACTGCTTGCAAAATACTCTTTGGAAATGGCATTTACAGTGGGTTCCTATGGCGTCTGCCTGCATTTTAGCAATTGGTAAAACCAAGCGGATTCCCTGTGAATCCATTCCTTGTATTGATTAGGAGGAATGCACCTCGAGCCGTAATTGTATTTTGTGCTCATTCTCTGACTTCAAATGGCAGCTAAATACACTGGAGTGTAAAGGTAAGCTGTACATTACTAGCACCTGGCTGTTTTACTCAACTTTTGCACTCCGATTTCTGCAAAATTGTTATTTTGTAACCCACAAAGGGCAAAAGTATGGCGTGGAGTACACCTGGTTTTATTACTTGCTAAAAGCAGGTGGATCCCATCGGTATCCACTGTTAAGGTCACCTGCAAAGCATAATTAGCAGGTGGAATTTTCTTTTTTTTTTTACAAAACGGAGATTAACAGCAAAATATAAGTAAATGCTGCCTGCAATGTATGCTTTGAAGGAAGCATGTACTAATGGATTCCTCATTCGCAGTTGCTAATTCGGAGCAGATTCCATAGGAATCTATTTGTTTTATACTGACTTGAATATATCATGCAGGCGTACAATGAGGTGCTCACACAAGACGGCGGAGGAAATCACAAGGTGATGTTAACTCTACTCCTTGCCCCTCTTCTGCTGTGTGTTAGCAGAACGATGGGATCAAGTGCAAAATGAAGGTGTGAATGCATTACACCTTGCTTTTACTGTTTCATTTTGCACCCCAGCTCATGCTAAAATGAGCACCAAAATTATTACTTTCTGGTCATTTGATAACATGCAGAGTGGAAAGTAAAGTGCAGAAACAAGGAGTAAGCCGTTTACACATTACATTACAGTTTTTAATGCATTTTTTAATGCATTTGAACAGGAGCAAGAGTACACAACTGATTTAGCATTACTGTTCTTCTTCAAATGCCTCTTCATTTTTCTCCTGAATGTGATTTTTAGGCATGTGTAAAACATGTGGATTTCTACAGAATCCACCTGCAATTAGCACATGCTAAATGCAGAGGATTCTATAAGAATCCATTGTAAATATTTAATTGCTCACTCCATTTTCTAAAAGAAGACATTCCATTCATGGGACCAAACAACAGGAAAGTGCTAAAGTCGGTGGCCCCCTGCATAGAATTTGCACCTTGCACAAATTGACCCCCACATGAGGAACCCTGGAATACCTTGACATGCTCCTGGAGACGGTTAATTGATTCCTGAAGAGGCAACTATTAGTAACTCTGGAGATTACTTTTCAAAGCACAAGCGTTTTTCTATGTGGGTAATTTTCTAAACCATGTTATCAGGAAAGTGTAAAAACCAAGCCATGTGCTCTTTACGCTTTAATTTAAGAATCTAAAGGATTTTGGTTTATAGGCTGAGAGGGGCACTGAACGACATTAATCAATACAATTCAAAGTATAAATGCTGTTTAACAACACACTAGAATCACAACCTCAAATAGAATCGTTAGTCATCCCTAGAATAGCGCTTTTGAATACGTCGGACAATGGAAAATGGCTGATGAGCAACGTGTGATGTCACACACACAACGTGTGACGCCACACTGTAAACATCCATAATCCTGAATCTAAAATGGCGTCCGTGGCAGAAAATGCACTAAGAAAGCCACCTGGCCTTTTGCTGAACATAAGATAAGTAAGGTAAGGTAAGGGAAATGGCATATCATCCTGTGCTGGTCACTTTAAAAAGGACATAAACTTATTCAAATGTTATATACAGGATGTGTAAACTGAAGAGGCGTAGATGGCTTCATGACAATGCACAGCCCAGTAATGAGCAAAGATGGGACATTATTATAGAACAGAATATGGACGTAGTGAGTGGGTAATGTAATGACTACTGCGTCAAAATGACTGGTACATTAACAGTGCAACATGGAGAAAATGTTTTGTGGCCTTTGCAGGTGGAATTGAGAATGAGATCCCATATATAGAGAATAGGTCAATATTGGGCAAGTGCATCAGAATCAACAGTAACTAAGGTGAGCTTACCTGTGGTGTACACTGTGCGAGTGAGTGTAGCTAAATTGATAATTTAAGAAGGTGTGGGACTATTTTATATTCTATGAGTTAATGCAAGAAAGTATTAGTGGATTAATACTAGTGCTGTACTAGGGTCTTCCCATATTATCTAAGTAGAATGTTCAACCATACATATTTTTGCATTACACGGCTGGTGAAAAGTAGTTTTTGGGATACCTTATAACTTTAGCGCTACTGAACGAAACTGCATGAAATTGTGTGATATTGTTCTAGGGGTGATCTTGAATGGTTCTACAAAGTTTGATGTTGTTTGTCCAAGGGGGCAAATAATTAGAGGGGGGTCTCAAAATATTTGAAAGGCTTATAAATGTGTTGCCGTTTCACAAATCTGCACACACGTTTGCAAAAATATTTTAGACCCAGATTTGAATGTTTTTGCGAAGTTTGGTGGGATTCTGTGAAGATGTGGCAAAATTAAAGGGGGGGTTGACATTTTTAGATGGGTTATAACTTTCTTGCCATTTGACAAATATGTACAAAAGATTTTAGAAAGATTATAGACCCAACCTTGAATATTTGTGCAATGTCTGAATGGATTTTGGGAAGTGGGAGCAAAGTTATATGACTATTTTGTGTATATACATTTTAGCACTTTAATTTATTTTTAACATGAATGTATTTGCAGCATAGTCATGCAAGGAGCATTGGCAAGGACCAGAAAGCATGGTTTTGCAAATGTGTCTGTGTTTTTTTTTTTTTTAAAGAGCCATAATGTAGGCAGAAAAAAGTGATATACTTTTGGTGACTGGGGCATAGCCTGTGCTGTGGCCATGGGCAGTGGCCAGATTGTCTAAGCCATGGCCAGACAATCTGGCTACTGGCCATGACCACGAAGGAATGGCAATGGGGTTAAGGTGGGCATGGCCACCAGGGAATGGCTATGTGGTAATGTTTTTCAAATATCGGGATAGGTTTGAATGGGATTTTTTGGTGTGCCTATGTCTAGAATTCTGCCCGTGGCTACAGCTCAAAGTGCTACACAGGATTGCATCAACAGATCGCAGTGACTACCGCTGCATACACTCCGAGCTCACTCTCCTACTCAAAAACCCAACACTTGAAGAAGAAAGGGTACCTTCACAAAATAACCCCATCACTAGCAGCAGGGTAATGCATTTAAAGTACTAGATGAAGCTTAGTGATCTATGCATTTTACCCCCCTGAATTACTTGATAATCGTGTACTCTGATTTGATTATTGGGGCAAGCAGCATAGCCGAAACCCTAGGTTTGCATGGGAAAAATTGTTTCCTTCTGGCTACTGCCAGAAGTGCTGTACTGAATTACAACAAACCTGCATGAGGAGCATCAGTAAGGACCTGAAGGCATGCTTTAGCAAATCTGTTTATCCTTTTATTTTGCAAAGTGTCCAAATGTAAGCACAACAAAAAAAGATATAAGTTTGGTGCATGGACAATGGGCCTAGCCCTCGGCAAGGACGAATGCCTACTCTGATTTACTTTTAGGGGCATGCCGTATGGTTGAAGGTCTAGGTTTAAATGGGAAAAATAAATCTGCTTGTAGCTGTACCCTGGAGTGCTGGACGGGATTGCAGCAAACTTGCACGAGGAGCAACAGCAAGGACCTGAAAGGATGCTTTTGCAAATCTGTCCTGTGTTTTATTTTTTATGAAAGTATGGAAACGCAAGTACAACAAATTGTGATATCATTTTATCTGCCATGGCTAGTGGCACAAAAAATTGTGATATAAGTTTGGTGCATGGACAGTGGGCCTGGCACTCGGCAAGGATGAATGCCTACTCTGATTTACATATTGGGGCATGCAGCATGGTTGAAGGTCTAGGTTTAAATGGGAAAAATAAATCTGCTTGTAGCTGTACCCTAGAGTGCTGGACGAGATTGCAGCAAACTTGCACGAGGAGCAACAGCAAGGACCTGAAAGGATGCTTTTGCAACTCTGTCCTGTGTTTTATTTTTCTGAAAGTGCCGAAACGTAAGTACAACAAATTATGATATCATTTTATCTGCCGTGGCCAGTGGCACAAAAAATTGTGATATAGGTTTGGTGCATGGACAGTGGGCCTGGCACTCGGCAAGGATGAATGTCTACTCTGATTTACAGATTGGCGCATGCAGCATGGCCGAAGCCCTAGGTTTAAATGGAAAAAGATTCTGCTTGTAGCTGCTGCCCGGAATGCTGGACATGCTTGCTTGAGGAGCATTAGCAAGGACCTAAAAGGATGCTTTTGCAAATCTGTCCTGTGTTTTACTTTTTTGAAAGTGTCGAAACGTAAGTACAAAAGAAATGTGATATACCTTTTCTGCTGTGGGCAGTGGGCCTGGCCCTTGGTAAGGACAAATGTCTACTCTGGGCATGGCCCTTGGTAAGGACAAATGTCTACTCTGATTTGCCTATTGAAGTATGCGGCATGGCTGAAGCCCATGCCCCATGGATTGTGGAGACTGGCCATGAAAGCCAAGAGCCCTGGCCTTGGTTACATTCTGAGGCTATAGTGGACACTGAACTAGGATGCTGGGTAGGTGCTGTGGATAACGGGGGTGGTTTGGTGGGGATGATGCCATGGTCGAGCCTTGTACCCTAAGCAATTGAACAACGACTTGCATCCACAGAAAGCGCTGCCAATAAAAATCCACATGAGTATGTGTTTGTTAAAGTAGGTTTATAGCTGATTAATATATATTAAAAGAGGAATTATTAACATATATAGTAATGTAACCTTATGAAACATTTTCACTTATAAAAACCTATTCAATTTACAGAAAAAACGCTGTTAAAGGGACGTTATGGTTAAGATGTACCCCACCTTGGGACACCTGTGCCCCAGCAATTAGCTAGTGGCCTCCCACCTTGGCATCCCTTGGCACTTAACTCCTGGGATGACATTATCACTTGTCCATCCATACTGCCCCACTTATTTATGGAGTCTCTCACTGAACACCACATTTGTGCATTTATAGGAGCACTATGTATAATTGTTTGGTATACTTATGGGAAATGTAGATACAAATGATGTGTAGAACATTGTTAAGTGGTAGTTGATGTGTGGTAGTTTAATATGTTGATAGGCTATATGTAGAGTTTTTTTAAGCGATTGGTGGATATATGTCTGAATGGTTTAAAGCAGGTAATGGAGTGTTATAAATGTAACAGTAACAAGAGAAGAAGGACTGTCTTCTGTGATGGTGTGCATGTGCAATCTGGGTTGTCAAATAAGGCATGGGCTAGACCGGGGAATGCAGAGACTGTGAATAGTCATAAAGGGTAATGGGTTATGGTGTTTATTATATACTAGAGAGAAGAATTTCGGACATTGTTTCTGTTTTCTTTTTCTTTTTCTCTACTATACAAGTGTCCATTATTTCCATTAGCACAGTGAACATGCTAATGGGTATATTGGATAATCTTATTGAATCTAGATATTTCACTGAACATTGTAAAGTAGATGAAGTCTATTAGCTTATCTTTTTAGTTCTATTTTTTAACTATGAAAGGTGGTTCCTAAAGGAATCTTTTTCTAACATATGTTTGATTGTTTTTGCAGGAGAGGCCAGAAAGTAAGGTGAGGAGGGAAATGAGGGCACACATCACACTTATGGAGGGGCAGGTGGACAGGGGAAGGTGTTGCGTGTGTTGTACATCTAAGGTAGGGGGCAGTGTTGCTCATGTTGCTTGATTACAGCTTCAAAAGCACTTCAATGACATTTGTGATGCCATCTTTCATGTCCTGGGTGTTAGTCTCAGCAGTGCACAGTGCTGGCACAAGTTAGGGTTGCTCAGCATACCATATGGCGAATTTCTAGGGTTTTTCGGTATTACCTGTAACAATAACGTCCCTTTAACAATGTTTTTTCAGTGATATATGTGTGTTTTTTTCTAGAACCTTGATTGGAGATTTTATTATTTTTGAGTCCTTGTACTATTGATGTTTGTGTTATTACTGTTATCACCTCACACCCCTCCAAGAGAGTATAGCCTGTACTCTGCCAAGGTAACCACACAAGGTGAAGGAGATATACCCATTTGGCTAAGTCTGAACTACTTTTATGTTTGCGATCACTGCTTGTTTAGTAGTTTTGAGGGGCTGAGCAGGCAGTTTTGCCACTACTTATCACAGTAATTCTGCAGAACAACAGTCATTTCGTCACATTTATGCATACGTTAAAGTTTTTACATATGTTCAAACAGTCATTTTGTATTATTTTTTGTTGATATGGTTTTAGGTGAATACTACTGTAGGGGATAATCATTTCATTGGAGATGTCCATCCTGCACAGGAAGTGTTGTATTTTTTTGCACAAGTTCTTCACATTTCCACTTGCCTTTAAGCCCTTGAAAAGTGACCATGTATGTTTCCACCTGTTTCACTAGTAGCTGAATCTAAAGTTAAACAGCAAGTAAACTGGTCAGTTATCATATTCATAAGACTTCTTGGGACACTGCTCAATTACTGATTGCCTGGTGCCTGATTCCGAAAGCTTTCTGTTTTACCAGTACTGCTATTAAGAGGTGTTGTTTATGTGTGTATTGTGTGTCTAGCGCCCTTAAGCCTCTGGGTCAGTAGCTGCGCTATAAAAATTATAAATAAATAAATTACCTGACTAAAAACGATGATGTTTGATCCTTGGATATGTCTGGTAGTTACTTTATGTGTTTAATATGCAATTAAATGACTTTCTAAAGGTCCAAAGGAACAAGAAATTGTATAAAATCCCATGAGAAAAGGTTGAACTAAACCACAAGAGTTGCTTGCAGCCTTCCTACTTGCAGTGGAACAAAAACTTGCAGTTCAGAGAACATAACGTTTTTTGATTCTGCTTGTATTGTTGCAGAAGGATTTCAGAATGTAGAAGTCAATTTGCCTCAGCACCTGTCACCCCAGCTGCTTTATGACCAGGGATGTGCACTTAGTTTCATGAGGCAATCTGAGGAATACACACTCCATCTTTTATCATTCCTGCTCGTCATTTCATCATGATGAACTCCCTGTTGGTTTACAGCATCATTCTGAAACCAACGTTATGGAGATGGCTCAACATCTGGTGAGTAGTGGCTGGTGTGTAAGGAGGCAATCCATTTTGGCCTGTGTCTGTGTGTAATATCTGGAAAAAGGGGCCCTGAGTAGGCCAATGATAGGAGAAGGGTCGAAGGTGATGGAACCACATTAAACACGTAAGTGTGAACAATAGCTAACTTCTGTGATATTTTGGATAACAAGCCACACATATTTTCTTTTTTGTTTATAGGTGTTTTGTACATATACATGTGGCTGAGCACCATGCAAAATTAAAGCCACAAATCAAGTTGTAATGTTTTTTACTTTTTTTATTCTTTTATTTCTGCTTTGCTTTCCTCCTCTGACTTGGAAGAGCATCACTTTTTACAAGAGAAGTAGATGTTCATGCAGGTATAAAAGCAATGGATTCCTATGTAACCCACTTTACATATGAACCTGCTAAGGTGCAGGCGACTTGCATAGGAATCCATTAGTAAATGCTGCCTGCTATTTTTTTTCATATTGGAGCGTAAAAGTGAATATTTGTATAAATTCATGCAATGGGCCCAACACCACATCCGTAATCACATTGGCGGTTCCCTGCATTCTGTTAACTTCGCTTTTAAAATTGCCTCCTGAATGTAGTGTGAGTGGGGTTCGGGTTATTCTGCGCATATTGTTGATATGCATTTCCTTCCATGCGTATAGTAAGTGCATATTACATTTAATACTGTTCTGAGTCTATTGTATATGTGTGAAATGCATATTTTGTTTCAATCAGCATATTCTAAGCATTGTGTCTGCGCTCACTTATGTTCACGTGTATTGTGATTACTTCTATTCCCAGCGTAGTGATTGTATATTAAGGGGTTGATTCATGGAATTAATGTGCGCCGAAAATTCCCACGCAGAGGTGCCAAAACGTGCAGGAAAAGTGCGAAAATCGCAGGAAAACCAGCGCACAGCGATTCATGGAAGTCCGTACATGAGAAAAACATTGGATGTGCGCTAAAAATGTGCGCCGCGCACGCCGGCGCACAGGTCATTCAACAGCGTGCGCCACGGCCACTGCGAAATCGCACAAAGCGCGGCGCACATCACAAAAGTAGGCGGAACACGGGGCATAACACTCGGAATGGGGAACAACGCGTGAAAATATGGGCGTCACGGGGGAAGTACAGGAGGCAAGGGCGCGGAACGCCCACACGCTCGCCTACAACCCGTATTCATGGAATCGAATAGGGCAAACCAGCGCACGGTCAAAGACGCCCACAGGGCCAAACAAGTACGCCACAAGAAAGCAGGTGGTAGCGCCCCTGCGACTGAAAAAAATGTGCGCCAAAATTTGCGCTAACAAAAAGCACCCATATACAGCCATGATGAATGGCACATACAGTGGCCCTCTAAGACAAATGAGGTGCAAAGGGGCACCGACAAACACGGACACCCGCTGTGTGAAAAATAGCGTGTGCGCGTGTTCCTGGGTGCGCGGGAAGTTCCACATGCGATTAGCCTGGGTACGTGTACTTCGGGGTGCGCGGGAAGATCCACACGCGATTGGCCTGGGTACGTGTACTACCTTGTGAGCCGGAAGTTCCACATGCGATTAGCCTGGCTAGGTGGGGGTGCGTGGGAAGTTCCACACGCGATTGGCCTGGGTACGTTTATTCCGATGTGCGCGGAAGATTCACACGCGATTTCTGCAGGGTACGTGTATTTCGGTGGTGCCGGGGAATGCTACACGTGATTTGGCCATGTGGGTCCCCCCAGGTGTTCCCTCTACACCCTCCACGGCCCCTGCAGGCAGCCCACACCACAGGGTACTACCCTGCACCCCTGTTCATGTCCCACAGGCAACCCATCCACCATGGCCATGCCCACCAGCCAACCCACATGTCACCTTGCACTACTGATCACCAACACATGTCTCCCACCACCCCCACCCCCCAGCCACCAGGGGCAGCCTCCACCAGGCCCCCACTCATTTCTCCCACCACCCCCACCCCCCAGCAGTGCAGGGGCAGCCTCCACCAGCCCCCCACTCATGTCTCCCACCACCCCCACCCCCCGGCCACCAGGGGCAGCCTCCACCAGGCCCCCACTCATGTCTCCCACCACCCCCAGCAGTGCAGGGGCAGCCTCCACCAGGCCCCCACTCATGTCTACCACCACCCCCACCCCTCAGCCACCAGGGACAGCCTCCACCAGGCCCCCACTCATGTCTACCACCACCCCCACCCCCCAGCCACCAGGGGCAGCCTCCACCAGGCCCCCAATCATGTCCCCTATTACCCACACCTCCCAGCAGTGCAGGGGCAGCCTCCACCAGACCCCCACCCATGTCTACCACCACCCCAGCCACCAGGGGCAGCCTCCACCAGGCCCCCACTCATGTCTCCAACCACCCCCACCCCCCAGCAGTGCAGGGGCAGCCTCCACCAGGCCCCCACCATGTTCCCTATTACCCCCACACCCTAGCAGTGCAGGGCAGCCTCCACCAGGCTCCCACTCATGTCTCCCACCACCCCCACCCTCCAGCAGTGCAGGGGCAGCCTCCACCAGGCCCCCACCCATGTCTACCACCACCCCCACCCCACAGCCACCAGGGGCAGCCTCCACCAGGCCCCCACTCATGTCCCCTATTACCCCCACCCCCCAGCAGTGCAGGGGCAGCCTCCACTAGGCCCCCACCCATGTCTACCACCACCCCCAGCCACCAGGGGCAGCCTCCACCAGGCCCCACTCATGTCTCCCACCACCCCCACCCTCCAGCAGTGCAGGGGAAGCCTCCACCAGGCCCCCACCCATGTCTACCACCACCCCCACCCCCCAGCCACCAGGGGCACCCTCCACCAGGCCCCCACTCATGTCCAACTCATGTCTCCCACCACCCTCACCCCCCAGCCACCAGGGGCAGCCTCCACCAAGCCACCACTCATGTCTCCCACCACCCCCAGCCCCCAGCAGTGCAGGGGCAGCCTCCACCAGGCCCCCACTCATGTCGACCACCACCCCCACCCCCCAGCAGTGCAGGGGCAGCCTCCACCAGGCCCCCACTCATGTCCCATATCACCCCCACCCCCCAGCAGTGCAGGGGCAGCCTCCACCAGGCCCCCACTCATGTCTACCACCACCCCCACCACCCAGCCACCAGGGGCAGCTGCCACCAGTCCCCAACTCATGTCTCCCATCACCCCCAGCCACCAGGGGCACCCTCCACCAGGCCCCCACTCATGTCTCCCACCACCCCCTACCCCCCAGCAGTCATGGGCACCCTCCACCAGGCCCCCACTCATGTCCAACTCATGTCTCCCACCACCCCCACCCCCCAACCGTGCGATTTGTCTGGGTACGTGTACTTCGGGGTGTGCGGGAAGTTCCACATGCGATTGGCCTGGGTATGTGTACCTCGGGGTGCGCGGGAAGTTCCACACGCGATTAGCCTGGGTACGTGTACTTCGGGGTGCTCGTGAACTTCCACACGCGATTTGCCTGGGTACATGTACTACGGGGTGCGCGGGAAGTTCCACACGCGATTAGCCTGGGTACATGTACTTCGGGGTGCGTGTGAACTTCCACACGCGATTTACCTGGGTACGTGTACTACGGGGTGCGTGGGAAGTTCCACACGCGATTAGCCTGGGTATGTGTACTTCGGGGTGCGCGGGAAGTCCCACACGCGATTGGCCTGGGTACGTGTACTTCGGGGTGCACGTGAACTTCCACACGCGATTTGCCTGGGTACGTGTACTACGGGGTGCGCGGGAAGTTCCACACGCGATTAGCCTGGGTACATGTACTTCGGGGTGTGCGTGAACTTCCACACGCGATTTGCCTGGGTACGTGTACTACGGGGTGCGTGGGAAGCTCCACACACGATTAGCCTGGGTACGTGTACTTCGGGGTGCGCGTGAACTTCCACATGCGATTGGGCCTGTGAGAGTGGGTTACATGTATTCCAGGGGTGGGCGGGAATAATTACCCGCGACTGTGCCTTTGAGAGCGTACTAAGTGTATTCCTGGGGTGGGCGGGAAGATTCACACGTTCGCCTACGACGTGCCGAAAAATGGTCCAATCCTGAGACACGTACGCCAGCATGAAGCAGGCGTACGTCGACCCGCGCAGCATAAAAGTGCGCGCAAACAACAAACAAGCTCATACACCAGGATGAATATACCATTCCTAGCAGCAGTGGCCGTGGGTTACCAAAGGAGGAGGAGGAGGATAGTGAGGGCCCGAATTTTCACTCCAAGAACCAGCCTTTTTGGGATGCCTGATGACCAGGTGTATCGGAGGTACAGGTTTCCCCCACACATAATACTGGACCTGGTCAGTGAGTGGGAGGATGACCTCACATCACCCACCCTGTGCTCCCAAGCACTCAGCCCCCTGGAGAAGGTCCTCAATGAACTGCACTTCTTGGCCACAGGATCATTTCAGCGGACAAGTGCCATAGTTGGTGGGGTGTCACAGGCCACGCAGTCACGCTGCCTACACCAGGTCTTGAACATCATCAATGCACGCCCATCAGTCCGTAGGCACATATACCTGCCCAGGACACTTGCAGAAAGGCAGGCTGCCCTCGATTTCTACAGTGTGGCACAATTCCCAAAAGTGCTAGGTGCCATTGACTGCACCCATGTGGCACTACGTCCCCCCAGGGCATCTGAGCACATCTATAGGAACCGCAAGCACTGGCATTCCATCAACGTGCAGGTAGTATGTAATGCTAAGGGAATCATCACCTCAGTATATGCCAACTATCCAGGGTCCACCCACGACAGCTTAATTTACCGAATGTCTACCTTAAGCCGGGACCTAGAAGCTGGGCAGCATGGCGATACATGGCCGCTTGGTGAGTATGAATGCCACTGCACATGCATGCATGTCAGATGCAGAGTTATGTCACTACCCCACTAATGATACCCATCACCTCCTCACCAGGGGACAGTGCCTACCCTCTGAGCACCCACATGATGATGCCAATTCGGAACCCCATCACGCCTCCAGAGGTAAGATACAACACAGCCCATATTGCAACCCGAGGCATAGTGGAGCGCACATTCGGAGTGCTCAAGTCACGCTTTCGCTCCCTTGACCGTTCTGGCGGGCAGCTGTTATATGCGCCCCCAGTAGTGTGCAGGATCATAGTGGCAGCATGTGTCCTGCACAATGTTGCAACACGCCGGGGCCTGGCTGTGGACATGGTGGTGCCCCCACATCCCCAACCACATGCACGTCCGCTGTGCATGGGAGGGGAGAGGGCACGGGGTGAGGCAGCCCGTACACAGCTGGTGGCTAATTACTTCACATAGAAATCACACCCCAGTGGAGTGCACACAGGCCTGGCACATACCATCTGATAAGCAATGATGACTCGACCTGTCAATTAAGATGAACAAAGGGACTGTCAACTGTCAGAACCATAGCAGCCTGAGATTGTTCATGTGGAAGTGTCACAATGTGTGCATCCCTACCTACACAAACACCACCAATGCAGTGTCATGAAAAGACACTTCCATGCTGCAGAAATGAATACCCACTTGCAAAATACTACATGAAAACAGTGCCATGTCACCCACGCCCTCCCCGGCACGGCCACACAACACACCATGGCATGTCATGCAATGTGAGAGGAAAGAAATTAATCCCCACAACATGCCCCAAGTGTCAGCAGCTACAGTGTCCCTAATGGAAACATGTCCACACATGAAATGCTCACAGTAATGCAGGACCTACAACCCACATTAACAAATACTTACCAAGAATACCAATCACCTACACAACCTCCAACCTGCTTTAAACACGACATTACAGACTTAAAAATTAGCTAGCCTCACCACCTGATGATGACAGCCCTCCGAATACTTCCAAGTATACAGTGTTAGCGCCACGCAAGAGTGTAGGTGCACTGCTTACAACATGGACTCCAGTTCCAAGGTGGACCGCATTGTGAAGACATGAGGAATGGACCTGCAAATATGGAGGATGAGATGGATGCAGAGGCACATATCAATACACAACGCAGTGTACAATACAACAACAATATGCACTATGAATGTATACACAGTATTGACTACAGACTGCCCACACAGCTCATGGGAGTCCAATGTCACCATGTACGTCAATGTCACTTGGGCACACCTTTGCAAGCCCATGGAAACGGGAAGCAGGAGGGGTGTGTGTGACAAAAACCCAAGCATCTGAACCAAATCCATGACAAGCCTGCATGTGCCCAGCCACAATTCAGTGTATGCCCACGGGAGCCACACAAGGCAACACACTGTCCCAAAATTAAAAAAAAAAAAAAAAGAAATATCAAAAATGGCCATTAATGGGCCTGGGGGGGTTGGGGAGGCCACCCAGTAGGTCCGAGGACAGGGTGCACACCAAAACCCACCTGTGTGGATCTTGCGAGAAAAAAAAAACACCTCCATGGGCTCATGGCCTACACGGCTACCCTATTGTGGGAGTATCACTGCTGTCGCTATCCTCACTGCTGGCACTATGGGAGGCAGCCCACGCAAAGCCCTAGTCTGTTCCTCCATGGCTGCAAGCATGCGGGTGTGGTAGGTCTCGTTCTGGAGGATAAGTGTGCGGAGGTCCCCATGCAGCAACTCACGGGATGCCCGGACCTCCGCCCTAGTTGCCTGCATCTCAGCTGAGAGCGTACGGGTGAGACGCTCCAGCTGCTGTTCATTCCTTCGGTTTGTTGAAGCCTCAAGCTCAACAAGAGTCGTCCTGAGGTGAAGGAGTTCCAGCCTCAGGGCTTCCCTGTGGCCCTGGGACTCTATGGAGATGGCTTCCTGCAGAGTCGCCAGTGCCGCCCGCCTGTCCCTGTCGGACACCAACATGTCCTCCCTGTGTGACTGGCAGATGGAGTTGGTTGCCTGCTGTAGTCACTCCATCAGCCTTTTCGGGGGGGACAATGGAAGTGGCCACCCTATCCATGGCCTGAGCCATCATCTCTGATGATGCTGCCTGTTGGGTTGCCATACCGTAAATGGATTGCTCCCATGCGGTATTGCCAGGTGGCGTATGGCCACCACGTCAGCGGGCACCACACCTGTCTGGGGCAAGGCGAACTGCGCCTTGCTGTGCCGGCTCTGCCTGAGGCTGCAGGACTGCATTCCCCCTCTGATCTGCTGGCCCAGGAACAGGATCAGATGTTGCGGAGTGTGACCCTGCATCCGTAACCACCAAAGGCGTACCTGCCAACACTGACATCCCCATTGAGGGTTCTAACCCTGGTGCAGGTGGGTCGGACAGAACAGAATCCCTCCCAGGAACACTCACCTGAGACGGCACGTAGGTCTCATCATCCGAATCAACACCTGAGTACAGCTCAGGGGAGGTGCAGCCAGAGACACCCCTTGAGAGCACGACCTGCAGCAGTTGTGGGTTCTCACCCACCACCACACCACATCCCTCACTGGTGGTCGGTCGGCCCTCAGACCCCTCCTGGGTCTGCACCATCTCCACAACCCCAGCAGTATCAGGTGCGTCTTCCCCTGCAAAGACATAAAAGAAAACAAATTGAAACAGGCATTAGCACCATGGCACACAATGAGGGCTGAGAGGCTACAGAAACAGTTCTTGATTGACACATGTCCCACATGACTAAAACACTCCCATGCATGCACCGTCACTGCGTGTGATGGGAGGCAGATGGCACACATTGATGACACCAAGATGGAAGATGAACACATTTGCTGCATGCTGCCTAGCAGTGGCATCACACATTGGCCAGTGATTGGCAGGTCAAATACACATGCCATTACACAGATGGCATGTACCCTAGCCATGAAGTGAAGAGGGAGAGGAGGTCACCAATTGTTCATTCAGTCCAGTTTGTTCATATGATTGATTATTTTCATTGTAATGGTTCAAATGTTTAACATGCAGCTGCCAGTCAAAAATGGTCCTATAGCACAGAGACATGTCCAAACTAATCATGTCCACAAAACTGAGCCAGTCCACTGTACCATAGCCATGTCAGACATGTGACAATAGGACTGAGAAATCCCGAGTAAAAGTGGTGGTATGCAAACAATCTGCCTGAATAAACAGAGGTAAATAAGCAACAGTGTAGTGGCAAGATGACACTCCAAGGGCAACTGGCGTGGTGTTGGGCTGGATGTCTAATGTTGGCCGAAGGGATGCTTCTATACCCAAATGCTGTTGCCAAGAATGTATAGGAAGAGGCACATGGGTGAGCCAAACCACTCAGGCACACACACCCTCCCCTGGCACCCAAACAGAAGCCCTCCCACACACACCATGCACATGGATGACACACACATGCATGTGCACTCACCGGACAATGCCTCGTAATCTGCCACTTCTCCCACGCCTTGGATCTGTTCCTCCGTGACGTAGGTCCCAGCAACCTGCTCATGTGGAGTGAGTTCTATGTTGTCTGCTGGAGACCCACCTCCAGTCACTAGAGTTGCGGCATGACTTGAGGCCAGCTTATTCTTTGCCCTGCGCTTCAGGTCATTCCAGCGCTTGTAGCATTCATTAGCTGTGCGCCTCACAATTCCAAGGGCACTTATGATGTCCACAATGGTCTGCCAGTGTGCCTGACGTTCTGCAGGTGTGGTCTTGGATCCTGCAACAATCACCATTTCGCGGTCATGTGCGGACACATACTCTACAAGTGCATTCAGTTCGGCCTCATTGAAGCTGGGCTTCCTTGACGGGCCGGACTGTGTAGCCGTGTCTGGGGCATCAGCCTCTACTGGACGAGCACTCTTCCTCTTCCGCTTGGAAGGTGGTGAGGATCCGGAGTGTCCTGCGCCACTCTGGACACTAGGGGCAGGAGCGTGGGATTGCACACTCAGCATGGGAGTTGGTGCAGGCATTATCTCAAGTGCGATGGTGTCAGGGGGAATGTCAGCATGATGGACTTGGACCGACACTGTCCTGGATGGGTGTGTGAGAGGTGGGGTCGATGGAGCCGCAGCTGCCCCTGCAGCCTCCCCAGCCTGCCTACGCGGGGCAGCAGATGACCTAGCTGCCCCTGATCCAGGTGGCCTGATGACACCAACGTTCACCGGCGCACATGGCCTAGACCTGCTGACCTGGAAGTCAGCCATGGAGTCACCCTGTGCCAGGTCTGGTTCCACAGTGGGCTGGTCCAACAAGGGCTGAGGATGGATGGTGTCAGCCACGGTAACCTCAACCAGGGGGGGCATGGGTGTCCCTGACTGCTCCTCCACACATGGGGGGCTAGGGGCACCCTGCAAGTCACGGCCACGTGCCCTACCGGATCCACCACGGCCACCACTTGGGGCTTGGCCTCCTTGCCACCCTTACGGCTTGTTCGCCTCCCAGCCATGGCACTGATGTTATTGTGCAATTGGGGGTCAATGGGGTTGGGTACCAGGTGGTAATCGTACCCTAGTGCTCTAGCAAGGCTTATGTCACCCCTGGGGAAAGATGACGGGTCACGCAACGCACAGGCACCCCAAAAAAGCGAAGTAGGGTGCACGCAACCCCTCCTAGACCACGTGCGTGGAAAAATAAACCTGCACTACGCTGTGGCACCCAGGAACACAAGAATGAACGTATGCGTGTCACACGCAGCCTAGAATGACCTCTGAAGGGGTACGCGACACACGGGGCAAGCACAGATGTTAAATACGTGCGCGACTCACCGTCCGCCAGGAACAAAAGCGTGAAAAATATGTGCGTATGAGCGTTGGCAACACCCCCGCCAAAAGAAGAATTGTACGCTGTCTGAGGAGACAGGACAACAGTAGTAGGGAACGCTGTTTGAGGAAACAGGCCCAGGAAAAAGAGGAAAAGAGAAAAAGCTGTCAGAGGTAACAGGGAGTACGAACTGGAAACGCTGTGAAGTAAATCACGTGTGAACCGACAAGAAGTACAGATTTCACCCACTCGCTCTCCACGAAAAGCACGGTCAAGGAAATTGCGTACAGACCAATTACGCGCTTTGACACTCGGACGTGTATCTCTTCATTTTTACACGCGCCATTCTCTACGGCCATGCGCGTGACGTCACAGCTGCGCATGGTGGCCTTTGGCCCAATGAAATCGCATATGCGAGCACACGTGGTAAAACTGCACGTCCGAGTGTCATCGCGTGTAATCGGAGGGAAGTGAGCGTACACGCGATTGGCCTGGGTACGTAAATTTCTAGGGTGCGCAGGAAGTTCCACACGCGATTGGTGGAAATCCACGTGTGCTCTGTCATCACGTGTAATGAGGAAAACACCCGCGTGCCTCACGTCACAGACGCGCTCACGCGCTAAGGGCCTTTGGTCCAATGAAATCGCATATGCATGCTGACGTGCATATGCGCTAGGGGCCTTTCCTCGATTTACACGCAGGATTTTCACGTGCCAAATCACTCCGTATCAAACTGGCCACGCGTAAACACACAGAAGACCACGCTCCTGCCCAAAAGGCCGAATTACTGCCCCCCAGAGCCCAGAGCAGCCTCCGACGAGCCATCTGCTGCTGCCTGCCTGCCTGCTGCCACCGTGCCCTGCCATTTGGTGCCTGCACATCAGCCAACTGCAGGGGTCCATTTGCTGTGTCCACCCCTGCTGGAACAGAAGACTCCCGACTGGGATACCATCGCTCCACAGCCCAGCCCCAGGACCCAGTTGCCCACCCACTCCTGCCTCTGGGGTTGCCATGTCTGGCACTGCAACATCTGGCACCACTGGCAACCCCCGGCCAGAGAGGCACAGGGGCACCAGCTTCACTGCCACCGAAGTTGGTGTCCTGGTGGAGCAAGTCCTGGGGCAGTATGATGTAGTGTGCTGGTTGTCTGATACTTGCCTGTATGTGTGACATAGGCCATGTATGCATGTGTGTGTGCAGGGACGTCATGCATGTGAGACCAGTAATGTGTGAACCACATGGTTGGTGCATGTGTTCAAATGCAACATGGGTTGCCCTATGCGGAATGGCCACATGAAAGCATGCCAGTCTCTGTTCCTGGACATGGGTGAGGGATAGGTGCTGATGCCATGTACATGTATGCTGTCCTTGTCTGTGTGTCTGACCTGCGTGTCTGTGACTTGTGAATGCCAGGGATGCATGACACATGCCTGTCGCAATGTTCAGGTTCACTGATGCAGCCTAGTCATCCTTGTATCCATTGTGTCTGTGGTGTACAAGGCCAGATGGATGAAACTAGGGTGAAGTGTGTGCATGTGATAGGCATGGCACATGATGCATGTGAGTTCCAAAACAACAGTGTATGTTTCAAGAAACACTTGGACATGTATGCTAATGTCCATAGCATGCGCCATGCCTGTTACCGCATGTGTTTTACTTGCACTGAGCCATGTGTTGAGGAACATGATGGAAGTGATCTTTGACAGTGCCACTCCTCTGCTATTGCTTCCTGTCTAGGGAATCATTGTACAGTACCCTGATGCTTGTGTTCTATGTCTCCCTCTACACAGCGCCATGTGAAGAAGAGGGCAGAGATGGCTCTGTATAGCAAAGCGGCGGGGATGCCCCCACGGCTGCAGCGGAAGGGGTGGGTGAGCCCCCACAGGGGCTTGCAACGGCGGAAGACGGGGTGGAGCCATCCAGGTTGGTGGTTTCCACAGAGGAGGAGGAAGCCGCTACTGAGGCGCACATGGGGCCTGGTGGGGGCATCCCTGCTGGTGCAAGTGTTGCAGTCCAGGGGCAGGGGCAGGAGTCAGCACAGGTCGCCGTGGAGGGGCCTGTGCATGTCACTGGCCCTGACACTGTGACTTCACCACCATGCACCAGCAGGGATGCCCCATCCCAGGCCCGTCCGCAGGTAGGGGGGATGTCCATGTCATCTGACTCCCCTCCACCTGCGTACGAGGGGACCCCTGGCCGTATGGAGAAGGTCCTGATTGGTGTCGCGTTGCGCACAGGTTCAATTCGTGATGAGGTGCGTGCTTCCCGGGAGGAGCATGCACGTCATCACGGAGAGCACCGTGCCGACGTGGCCCAGTTGGGAAAGGCCATGGTCGGGGGTTTCCTACATGTGTCGGCCAATCTGGCGACCCTCTCTTCCTCTGTGGAGACTATGCACCAGTCGTTCTCCATGCCGTCTTCCGGCCCAGATGCCACCAGGGCCCCCTGTGGACCTGCCCCGACCAATGCAGCCGGCTCGGTGGGATCCCATCCCTGCCACAGTCGGGAGTCGGAGGTCCAGCAGGGGTGGACACACCAGCAACTGGACCCCAGCAGATGGAGGATGTGACGGCATCATCGGGCAGGGCACGTGCACAACGGCGTCGGTGGATACCATCAGCCTGGATGCCTTCGTGCTGGCACAGTCAGTTGCGTCGGAGGCAGCGGCAGGCTCGACGTGGGAGGCATCATGTCTCGGGGCCATCAACATCAGGGGTGCAGGCATCGACGGGAGGGCAGGAGAACCCTGGAATGGGAGTGGCTTCCATTTGGGAGCGGTTGGGCCAGCAGATAGGTGCGGAGCGGCAGCGGGCAGAGGAGGAACGGCTCACAATGGTCAGGGCGGAGAACTCCATGTGGAGGGCGCTGAGGCGGGCTGAGTGCCTCGAGGGTCTTCGCAGGGAGTTGGAGCTGGACACTGCTTTATCCCTGCGAGACCTCGGGGCCAGGGAACATGCCCGCCTCCAAGCCATTGAACAGGAGTTCGATGATGCCCTGGCCCATGACAACATCCAGTGAGCCGTTGGACTAGCTCGCTGCCCATGTAAATAGTTATGTAGTTAGTGTTAGGCTTCCTTTGTTTTTGCATTTTCTTTGGACCTTTTGGACAATGGGCCACATTTTTGTATATAGTTATTTTTTATTAGGTAGTGTTGTTAGATAGGTTTCATTTCTTTTGTTGGGATCATGGACCCTGGCTTGTTCACCTGTACATAGTTCACTGTTGGATTTTCTTTTCTTTTTACAATTTACCCATGGAGCAATGGCTTTCAATTATAATTTCCCATTGGATTTTCTTTTCTGGACTGTGACTTTGGACACCATTCCTTTGGATTCTGAATTTTGGTTTTGCATTTTTTCATGGACATGCTTCTTTTTACTTTTTTTACATTCCCATTTCTGTTAGTTTATTTTTGATTCAATTCATGTTTTCTTTAACACATATTTTCTGATCAAACGTCAATGTGTAGTATCATCTCATTGGTTTCATGCATATCATGATATGGGTTTTGAGATTCACTGACACCCATTGGGTGTATGTGAGGGACATGTGTTTGTTTCCAAACTTGCAATTGCAGTTCTATCATGTTATTGCCATTTCTGAGTGGGTGGATGCAATACTCGGGTAGGTGTTTTGCATTTGGAGGCTGACCATAGGGACCGGGGATCTAGATTGTGATGGCATGTTGGCTGGGGAACATGAGTTGGACATGAGTGGGGGCCTGCTGGCAGGTGCCCCACAGTGATGGGGGTGGGGGTGCAGGGGAACATGAGTTGGACATGAGTGGGGGCCTGCTGGCAGGTGCCCCACAGTGCTGGGGTGTGGGGGTGCAGGGGAACATGAGTTGGACATGAGTGGGGGCCTGCTGGCAGGTGCCACATAGTGCTGGGGGCTGGGGGAGCAGGGGAACATGAGTTGGACATGAGTGGGGGCCTGCTGGCAGGTTCCCCACAGTGCTGGGGGGTGGGGGTGCAGGGGAACATGAGTGGGGGCCTGGTGGAGGCTGCCCATGTACTGCTGGGGGGGTGAGGGTGGTGGGAGACATGAGTTGGACATGAGTGGGGTCGTGGTGGAGGGTGCCCCTGCGTGCTAGGGGGTAGGGGGTGGTGGGAGACATGAGTGGGGGCCTGGTGGAGGCTGCCCCTGCACTGCTGGGGGATGGGGGTGCAGGAGGACATGAGTGGGGGCCTGGTGGAGGCTGCCCCTGCACTGCTGGGGGGTGGGGTGGTGGGAGACATGAGTGGGGGCCTGGTGGAATCTGCCCCTGGTGGCTGGGGGGTGGGGGTGGTGGTAGACATGAGTGGGGGCCTGGTGGAGGGTGCCCCTGACTGCTGGGGGGTAGGGGGTGGTGGGAGACATGGGTGGGGGCCTGGTGGAGGCTGCCCCTGCACTGCTGGGGGTGGGGGTGGTGGGAGACATGAGTGGGGGCCTGGTGGAGGCTGCCCCTGCACTGCTGGGAGGGTGGGGGTGGTAGGAGACATGAGTGGGGCCCTGGTGGAGGCTGCCCCTGGTGGCTGGGGGGTGAGGGTGGTGGGAGACATGAGTTGGACATGAGTGGGGGCCTGGTGGAGGCTGCCCCTGGTGGCTGGGGGGTGGGGGTGGTGGTAGACATGGGTGGAGGCCTGGTGGAGGCTGCCCCTGCACTGCTGGGGAGTGGGGTGGTGGGAGACATGAGTGGGGACCTGCTGGAGGCTGCCCCTGCACTGCTGGGGGGTGGGGGTGGTGGGAGACATGAGTGGGGGCCTGGTGGAGGCTGCCCCTGCACTGCTGGGGGGTGGGGGTGGTGGGAGACATGAGTGGGGGCCTGGTGGAGGCTGCCTCTGGTGGCTGGGGGGTGGGGGTGGTGGTAGACATGGGTGGGGGCCTGGTGGAGGCTGCCCCTGCACTGCTGGGGGTGGAGGTGCAGGGGGACATGAGTGGGGGCCTGGTGGAGGCTGCCCCTGCACTGCTGGGGGCTGGGGGTGGTCGGAGACATGAGTGGGGGCCTGGTGGAATCTGCCCCTGGTGGCTGGGGGGTGGGGGTGGTGGTAGACATGAGTGGGGGCCTGGTGGAGGGTGCCCCTGACTGCTGGCGGGTAGGGGGTGGTGGGAGACATGGGTGGGGGCCTGGTGGAGGCTGCCCCTGGTGGCTGGGGGGGGTGGTAGACATGAGTGGGGGCCTGGTGGAGGCTGCCCCTGCACTGCTGGGGGGTGGGGGCGCAGGGGGACATGAGTGGGGGCCTGGTGGAGGCTGCCCCTGCACTGCTGGGGGCTGGAGGTGGTGGGAGACATGAGTTGGGGCCTGGTGGAGGCTGCCCCTGCACTGCTGGGGGGTGGGGGTGGTGGGAGACATGAGTGGGGGCCTGGTGGAGGCTGCCCCTGGTGGCTGGGGGGTGGGGGTGGTGGTAGACTTGGGTGGGGGCCTGGTGGAGGCTGCCCCTGCACTGCTGGGGGGTGGGGGTGGTGGGAGACATGAGTGGGGGCCTGGTGGAGGCTGCCCCTAGTGGCTGGGGGGTGGGGGTGGTGGTAGACATGGGTGGGGGCCTGGTGGAGGCTGCCCCTGCACTGCTGGTGGGTGGGGGTGCAAGGGGACATGAGTGGGGGCCTGGTGGAGGCTGCCCCTGCACTGCTGGGGGGTGGGGGTGGTGGGAGACATGAGTGGGGGCCTGGTGGAGGCTGCCCCTGGTGGCTGTGGGTGGGGGTGGTGGTAGACATGGGTGGAGGCTGCCCCTGCACTGCTGGGGGGTGGGGGTGGTGGGAGACATGCATTGTTGATCAGTAGTGCAAGGTGACATGTGGGTCGGCTGGGGGGCAGGCCCATGGTGGATGGGCTGCCTGCGGGACATGAGCAGGGGTGCAGGGTAGTCCCCCGTGGTGTGGGCTGCCTGCAGGGGCCGTGGAGGTTGTAGAGCGAACACCTGGGAGGACCCACACGGCCAATTCACGTGTAGTACACCCCAGAACCCCTGAAATACACGTACCCTGCTGAAATCGTGTGTGGAACTTCCCGCGCACCCCTGAAATACACTTACCCTGCTGAAATTGCGTGTGGAACTTCCCGCGCACCCCTGAAATACACGTACCCTGCTGAAATCGCTTGTGGAACTTCCCGCACACCCCTGCAATACACGTACCCTGCTGAAATCGCGTGTGGAACTTCCCGCGCACCCCTGGAATACACGTACCCTGCTCGCACGGGGCCAATCGCGTGTGGAACTTCCCGCGCACCCCTGAAATACACGTACCCTGATGGAATCACGTGTGGAACTTCCCGCGCACCCCTGAAATACACGTACCCTGCTCGCACAGGGCCAAACGCGTGTGGAACTTCCCGCGCACCCCTGAAATACACGTACCCTGCTGAAATCGCATGTGGAACTTCCCGCGCACCACTGGAATACACGTACCCTGCTCGCACGGGGCCAATCGCGTGTTGAACTTCCCGCGCACCCCTGAAATACACGTACCCTGCTCGCACGGGGCCAATCGCGTGTGGAAATTCCCGTGCACCACTGAAATACACGTACCCTGCTGAAATCGCGTGTGGACCTTCCCTCGCACCTCTGTAATACACGTACCCTGCTGGAATCGCGTGTGATACTTCCCACGCACCCCTGAAATACACATACCCTGCTGAAATTGCGTGTGGAACTTCACGCGCACCCCTGAAATACACGTACCCTGCTGGAATCGCGTGTGATACTTCCCGCGCACCCCTGAAATACACGTGACCTGCTGATTTTGCATGTGATACTTCCCGCGCACCCCTGATGCACACGTACACAGGACAATCGCGTGTGGAACTTCCCGCGAACCACTGAAATACACGTTCCCCGCTTGGCGTTTGCTGTTTGCCAGCCCTGTGAACTGGTCCAGGGTTAGCGCAGCCCTTTGCGATTATTTGGGGATTTTGAAGGCTTTTCCTTGCGCGAGGGCGTTCTTGGGGGCTTAACTGGCGCTGCTGCAGGGTCGCTGCGCCACGCTGCGCCACGGCTGGTTTTGGATGCGAAAATCCATGAATACGCTCTGCGCGGAAATTGATTTTAGCACACGCGGCTTGCGCAGACATTCGCACGGGCATGCTGCGCCAGTCGCGTGCGCCACTTTTGTGCGAATTTCTATGAATTACCCTGATAGTTGCTGGCATTAAACACATGCCATATTTATATGTTGTTCTTTTGTGTATTGTCTGTGAATATATGTGCGCTTGTTTGTGTGGAGGCACACATGTGTGCTTGTGAGGTGTGTATATATATGCTTATTAGCTGAAAGCCCAAGCACTGTGTCTGTGTTTCTGCACGTCCTGAATACATTGCATGTATTTATGCTCTTAATGCATTCTGTATGTGTTTTGCCTGTTGTATTTGCATCTGCATGCCTCGAGCTTATTGTGCAATGTGTACCTGAATTGTGCCTACTTCTATAGCGAGTATGTGCTTGTTCCCTTGCATTTCAGTCATACTGTGCTTTCCTACATTCTGTACACACTCTACGCATAGTTTGAGGGATTCTTGTGTTTGGGGGCTCAGACTATCTGTGTGTCAAAGAGGTGTGAGTGTGCTGCCTGTGAGCGGGAGTGTGTTTGGATATGCGCTGAGAGCTTACTTGTAAGTGTACTTATTTTTGACATGACTTACAAGTGTATTGTTTGAATCGATTGTGCTTACGTGTATCCCGAACCTTTGTGTATATCTACGCACATAATGAGCCTAGTCATCTGTTGGATGTGTGTTTTGTGGGCCTTTTCATTTTGCCTGGTCTGTCTGAGGTTGTGTAAACCTATATTTCACGCATGCTGTCTGTGCATATTGTTCTTACTTTACTATACCCAGCCTAATGTACATGCATGGGCATATACAGAGGGCATTCTTGGAAGATGTCCTGGTTGGGTGAATGCAAGGCATAATCTGCGACTGGCATGATTATCTAAAAACTGGACCAACTCTGAAAGTCCAAATTATAGATTTGTTTTTAATATTGAAAGGAAAATATGTCGAGTTTGACTGAGTTCCAGGTAAGACTTAAGAGTGCATACAATCTCGAAAATTGAGGGAGACGATTGCATGATATACATCCCAAAAGTCAGCAATATCAAAAAACACCTTTTAATAATAACACACTTATTTTTTAAAGAAAACGCTGAAAGTCCATTAAATTGGGGTTGCAGCAATAAAATAGTTATATACAATATTGCTTTCATGACAACTGTGCAGTTTGGCGCAGTACCTTGCCACTGCTGTTAGAGACATCAGATAGACTACCTCAATGTGTGCACCTTGCATCAAATCCCTGATATCAAAGACACACTCCTCATTTAGCTGAATCAGTAGAAAGGATGTGGTTGTGCTTCATCATTCTGTATCAGATGGTAACTGGAGAGATCTATGTCATGAATTGAGTCCAAAGAAGACAGGCATGTATGGTTACACTATGGCACGGACCCATATGTAACCGAGTGTGCCACAGAAGAAGCCATAATTAATGATGGAGGAACATGGTGCAGTCAAACAATAGAAGTCATTCTTACCGGACAATTCAATTCATGGATACAAACATGGGAAAATGAAAAGAAACACAATGGGCCTCATTAAGAGGCCTGCGGTAGCCGGGCCTGTAGTACAGGCACAGCTGCTGCCGGTATCCACATTTTACCGACACCCGCGAATGGGCAATTACCAGGTCATGCCGAGTTTGGCAGACCCGGTAGTTGCCCATTCGCGGGTGCTGGTAATAAGGGACTTCCCATTCCCATTCAGTCCCATAGGGCTCAATGGGAATGGAGACTGTTGTAGCACCAGTAGAACTACTAGTATGGGGGTACGGTAGCAACAGTGCTGGTAGCGATACCGGCGCCGTTATTTCCTTACCGCCATACTTGTAATGAGGACCAATGTATGCAAGAATGTGGCATTTATGTATTTATTTTTACATTTATAGCAACACGCCAAACCCTCAGGCATCAGGGCATTAGTTACAGTAAGTGCAAAGTGACGTTCATAAAAGTGCAAGAACACACAGGTAGGTTGCACATAGAGGTAACTCTTATTAGCATAATCTGGCAAGCCACGCCTCATGGTGCAGGGGCTAGATCAACTATACAGATACAGGAGAGACAAAATTAAAGTAAAATTAAAGGAGTTGTACAAACTGGCAGAGCCACATCTTATGGTGTGGGGGGCTACATCAGGCATGCAGCTAGATGAGAGACACAGTTAAGGTAAGTGCACCAACTGGCAGAGCTTCACCTCATGGTGCAGGGGCTACATCGGTTATGCAGGCAAATTTGTATGAGGCAAAGATAGCATACATCATTAGGAAGGGTGTAGGTAACGTTGGTTGACAGCACAATGCTGTATAAATGCCAGATTAGGAACGCATACACTGACATGCAGCTTATAAAAACAGTTAAAGTAGCATCCCAGTAAAGTTCAAGTGCAGTAACGAGCTGCAAAAGTCAATGGGGCCTCATTAGGACCCTGGTGGTAGCCGTGCCCTTAATAAGGAAATTAATTTTTACCGGGTCCATGAAATGGGTAATTACCGGGTCATGCCGACCTATGCGGACCAGGTAATTGTCCTTTTTCTTGGACCCGGTAAAAATTAAACCCCATTCCCATTGAGCCCTATAGGGCTCAATGGGAATGGGGAGCATGCTAACAACGGGCCCAATCATGACGGGCCCGTTGTTAGCATGTTTGTCCTTTCGCGGGACCCGCAAAGGACATCTGGTAAAACCAGATGTCCAGAGCGGGTCCCGCTAGGGGACCTGGTAATAGGGCGGTACGGCTCCATTAACCTCTTACCGCCCTCCTCGTAATGAGGCCCAATGTATGTGACTTGCAAGTCGGATGTGTGCACAAAATAGAAGAGTCTCCTCACATAGAGCGTGGGCTGTTTCTAATGTCCGGACAAGCTAGATTGTTAGAGCAGCGAGTATAACAAGAATTCGTGCTCAAAGTTAGAGAGGTGGTTGTGGGTATTGAGGTAATTGCGGGTGAGGAGGATAGATGCTACTCGCTTTATAGATAATTAGGGCAGGATGGAAACAATGAAAGGCGGGGAGCATACAGTCCAAAACCTGTGACGAAGTGAGAGATACTCCATCTCTAACTGCGTCTGCTGCAGGCTTGCAATGATGACACTGGATGAGGAAAGAAAATCTGCAAGAGCAGGCTGACAACAGGTAAGATATGAAACAAAGTTGGTTCGAGACCAGCCACAATCGCGCTTAAGACTTAAGACATGACAATGACAGATGTTCTCGAATGAATCTCAGAATTTCGAGCTTACATAATTGTTTAATGATATATGCTGACACGTGTTCCAACCTTAAAGGTCCTTTTCAAGGCTAATCATAATCTGGTAAAGCTGTGATGTAGACAGGAAACTTGTTTCTGGAAGTCAGGAGGTGAAGACCCCTAATGTAATATCAGGAGGGTGTTCCGCGATACTGGAACGTCGTTAGTGCTTGTATGAGTTGGGACAGACAATCTTGCTGGTTTCCGCAATCGTGGCTGGTCTCAAACCAACTTCCAATCTCTTGCCAAGGACAGTGGGATGCCTCCACACGCATCAGGACACATACCAATCTCACCCGGAAGCGCAGCAGTTCAATTTTTCCTATTGCCCCAACTTGAGTGCTCAAGATATGAAACAAGTTGCTATTAAGGAAACAGAGAAGGGGGTGAGCAGATATGAGTGCCCGCAGCCACGCTTACCTGGCGTGTAGATGCGTGCTGGAAGCATTTCAATTGGAATATGGCGGTGCACATAGAGCTGAAGAGTGCAAGGCTGGGGGTGTGTGGCAAACAGATAGTAAGGGGGTGGGCGTCACCCCTGCCACAGCTGGACAGGCCAGACAGGAAAGAGAAGGCCTCATGAATGGCCCTTAGGGGGGGGGAGGGGCAACTTACCTTGCCGGCTCCTGAGGATTGGCCCAGTTGAGGTAGAAAGTGGCCAATCCGCAACGAGGAGGCAGGCAAGTGGAAGCAGCATCGGGGATGCTGCAAGCTGATGTAAATGGCGGAGGCCATTACTGAACAGGCTCAGAGCCAGATATAACGAAGGGCTTACCTGGAGTAACAAGCAGATGGTGTTGGGGGCAACATCTCATTGACTCTCAAACATCTGTTCCCATATATGTGTGCAAAAGCAGAAGCTGGTTCAGTGGGACCTTTTTGATTGTTCAATAGGTGGTACTGAGGTTGTGTGGGTGGGGTCAATTTACTGTATTGCTAATCACAAACATATGCAAAATGTCACGCATGAAAACTATTAGAATCTGATATTTGCCAATGACAAGAAAACTCATTACTGGATTCTCACACATAAAACCTGAGTGGCGCTCATCTACCTTGATTCTTGTTAATCTTTCTGGAGTGCAACAAACACTATATAACAAACACTAAATATAATACAATATTAGGATGTTTTCAAAGTAATCCGTAATGATATATCTTGTTCCAATGTGTGTTTACTGTGCCAGTATATATCAACTTAAGCACCACCCTTAACTCCTTTACCTGCTGAAAGATGTGAGTTTTTGTATCAAATCATTAAGATATAATTCCATGCACTCAACATCATTTTCAATAATCATTAGAACATAACGAGTTCCCCTTTGCTCAGAACCGCTAGAAAATAATATGTTAAAATTGTTTATTCCATGAAGTTGTAAAAGTGTTAAATTGGTGTGTTCACAATAATCTACTGCTATCTCCTTGTGCCACATTCGAAAAAGGACCTAGATCACAGATCAAAGGTCAAAGATGCTATTTATGAAGCAAATAGGGTACACTGTCAGGTGGTCTAGAATGCTAATCATTCTCTTGGGGTGCTTACAACGTTTAACAACTACAATGTCTTTTGAGACGCTCTACTTGAACACCATTCTCATGACACTGATTGTATGAGTGTCTTTTGTGACCTTGGGATTCAAGTCGTAAACCAAAACCTTTCTCTTCTCATTGCCTTGCTCAATGACTTATAGGCTCATGCACATAAAGACCCACTACCTAAGAATCCCCTTAGCATTTACAGGTTCAATGTTTTAGGGGACCTTGGAATTGAAGTCTCACGATCCAATGCTTCCCTAGGTAGTCACCTGCTCAATGTATTTTTCGAACCCGAACTTCACTTGCCTAATGTCTTTTTGGATCTTGAGGATTTGGTGTCTCAGTATGTTCTCCTTCTTGGCTTTAGGGACGTTGCACATCAGGTTCTAACATGCAACACTCTATAATACCCATTAGATTCTGGGTTGGCTCTAGGAAACCAAAAACATAAATGTCTGTCATGCTAACTCACACCCATCCCTATTGAACTAGTAAAGACAGCTTGCCTGTTGGGAAGTCTACCTATTTCCAAACACCATTGCTACTATTTTCACCAACAGAGCATAGCTCTCTGACTGTGTCCCAAACTAACAGTCCTCACACCTCTGCGTACACTCCCTCTGGCAGTCTGGCCCACAGTGGAATTGGTGATTTCCCAAAACGAAGTTCTTAGCGGGAGCATGTCACTGTAACTGAAATCTAACAGACCACTTCTGCTTACTGATCTTCACTACCTGTTGTAAATTCTTCTGGTTTCTCCATAGTAATTTCCCATATGACTAAACCATGCTCAGTTGTTTCTCTGAGTTGTTACATTGCACTTAAATGGAAAGACAAAGCATCCAGCAAGAGCCAAATAGGAAGAAACTATTTGGCCGAAGCTGACTACCTCTTTTTTCAGCAGAAATTTGGCAAAATAGTTACTTGAAGCCAAAGTTCAGAGCACCCCTAATTCCAAAGATCATTTCTGTTTTAGTTAAGGGTTCTTTATACAAGTAATGAATGCGGGCCATACAACAGACCTCAGTCTTGAATATATAGTTATGCAATAAAGTTCTGGCATGGTTCTACTGTGACACATACAAAAGCCCAACCTGATTTTACTGAATCCAAACACTGCAAATGGGGCTCCCTTATGGATGCTAAAGATGGAAAAAGGGTGTAATGCAGAATATCTCCCGCAGATATTTCCACATGTTTATTACACATAGTTTCTGAAGTGAAGGGTTTGCCTCAATACCTGCCACCACGCTGGCTTAAGGACAAGGGATGGTGTACCTAGCTCCATGGGGCCCTCTGAGGAATTCATATTCCACATTTTATCTTTCCTGTACCTCATTTCATCATGTGCAAACCCCTGCTGGTTGCAGCATCATGCTGAAACCGACCATTTGCAGCTGCCTCAACATTTGGTGAGTGGTGGCCTTTGGGGAACGGGTGGAATGAATGCTGTCCTGTGTCTGTGTGCACTATCTGAGAGAGCCTTGAGGCCTCAGCGACACACTCGGGTTGACCTTGGGGAGAAACCGCAAGAGAGCCTGGCCCAATTTCCAAACGCCTGACAAATGCTGTCTGCTGTGCTAAAGGCCAACATCCAGGCTGATCACTAAGCACATCCACTCTGGAAGTTAGAACAAATATTTACTCTGGGAACACAATCCAAATTAGAGAAACATAATAGCAAGGACAAGCTTTAATTGCCTTGCACTCAGAGCCATTGCATCTACATGGACAACCAACATTATCACCAATCACTCTTGTTTGGTGTGTCAAGCACCAATAGAAGACCTGGCGTATTTCTTGTTCTTTTGTCCTACCTATGATTACATTAAAAAATGACACTGATTCCAATTTTAAGAGTGACTGATTTAACACAGTATTGCCCTGATTGAACTTATTTGCCGTGATCTGATTCTCCAAAAGTGGGCTGGGGACTTTTACCATATTGGAAACGTGAATGGCACACAAATAAATAATTATTAGCACTTTAAAGCATACATATATGGAAAATGAAACGTTTATTGAAAGTATAGCATGAGAGTTACATGATCTGATATTGATATTGATATTGATATTTTATTTTTATCGCACTCATACAGAAGTGTTTCAGAGCGTGACAAGGCAAGGAAAGGGGAGCAGGGGAGAACAAAAACAACGATTTTACTAGGCCCCGTGACATTGAGAATATGCAAGTGCATGGGAGGGGGAGAAGTGCATGGAAGGGGGAGAAAAGGAGAGTGCGGAGAGTGGAGAAAAAAACATAAATAAATAATACATTAATAAATAAAAAGGCAACAAACAATGGTAGTGCAACCAGAAAGTGGCAAGTGCTGGGTTTAAGGCAGCAGGCTGGGTAGGTCTGATAAGTGCAGGAAGAAAAAAGTGGGGGACTGTATGGGTACAGATACAGACAACAGTGCAAGGGGTGGCCCAGAGGAAGTGCATGAGGGTGGCAGGGTGAGTAAATACCTGGGCCCAGAGGACACAGGGTGGCCAGGTGCAAGGTGCCGAGGAAGAACAGAATCAGCAGGGGAGAGGGGGGCAAAGACAGAGGCAAAGAGGAAGGTCCTGAGGTGTTTCCTGAACCAGAGATGGTTCTCCTCAAGTTTTAGAGTGGTGAGGAGGCTGTTCCAGAGGGAGGCCCCAGCCAAAGGCAGAGATCTACCCTCAGCTAGTTTCTTTGAGAAACAACTGACCCTGATGGAGTTAGAGGTAAAGGAGCAGAGAGCTTGAGATGGGAGGTATTTGCAGAGAGATAGCAGAAGGTATGTTGGACCCAGGCCCCGGAAACCTTTGTGGACATTGCAGAGGGTTTTGACTTTTATCCTTGCATCCACTGGGAGCCAATGGAGAGATTTCAGAGCCAATTGAGAGATATGATCCCAGGGCTTGAGGCCAGGACAAATCTTGCAGTCCTGTTCTGGATAAGTTGCAAAGGGCGGAGAGTGGTGGCAGGTAGATTAAAGCAGTTGTTGCAATAGTCCATCCTAGAGAGAACCAGAGCTTCTGGGGGAAGGAGAGGAAAGGAAGAGGACCTCTGAGGAGGTTCAGTAGGAAGTTTGACTTTTTTGATACATCAGCGATATGGGCGAGAAGGAAAGTGTGGAATCAAAGGTGACACCGAGGTTCTTGGCCTTAGCCGGTGGGGATAGGAGGAGGGCCAAGGGAGGCCGGCCAGAGAGTCAGGGGAAAGCACATTTTGTCTTAACAAACGAAATGTATTGTATCATGATTTGTATTATACTGTTGTATGTTTTCATGTTCATGGAAAGTTCGTTTTAAAAAAAAAATAAACTTGCACTTGAACTTGAAATAGATGAATACGAAATGGGAGATACCCCTTATACAGTTAATACACTGCACAACATGTCAATACTTCTATAAGTATTTCTGACCAATGTGTCATGCCCAAAACTTTCATATGAACTCCTTATAACCCCCCCCCCCCCCCCACACACACACACACACTGTTCTCCTATCCCTCTAGATCAGATAAAAAGGCTCAGGGAGGAGATAAGGTGGCAGGGATAGAAGGCACAATCTCTGTTACAGTCTCATAATTGTATTTGCATCTGAACATGCTCTTGCCCTGAGCATAGTTACCAGGAGACTCTGTATCCATTTTCTTGTGGAACCTTATGGACTATGTTTGTATGCAGTACAGTAGATTGCAATTGTGATGTTTGCTCGGGGAATTAAACACAGGAAAAAAACACATGGTTCCACTTTTTGATATTTTCGCGATACGCCCTTTTTGGTTCTGTTGATTGAGCGTAGTTTTCTGCTAGGGAGTGCCAATAAAGATACATACACTTGGGAGCCCTGGTGTCAGAACGCGTTGCTTGAGCGTGCTTAACCAGTGATTACTGCCAATGCTCTGTTCCAGCAACGGCCATTTTGCAAGGGTCAGAGGAGCTGTTTAAACTGGGGAGAGACTTGCTGAATTGTGATTTAAAGAGCATGTTCCCCTGTTGCCTGTATATTTACTTTTTCCCCTGTATGTCGTCAGTGGAACTATCTATATTGGGAGGGATTTGTGGATTCATACTTTCAATAACATGTTTTAATTATGTGCTGCTTGCAGATTCATGTTTTCACTTGTATGCTACATTATAATTTGGCTTAATAATAATATAGCGTGTCTGCCAATCCATAACAATCAATGAAAGCACTATTTTTAATCGGCTCCATTTTGGAATAGGAACACATACCTAATAACGGTATCTCCGGAAACTGAGTCCTGTAGAAACTGTCAATCTGCACACCTAGATTAAATGGGTACTGAAGGTTGCAGTTCACCAAACAGTCAACAGGTGGTGTCAAATTGGAAAGCATAGAGCCAGGGGATGCACATAACACATTGCTAGAGACTGCAGTTCACCAAAGGAACGAAATATAGTCTTACATTTAAAGTAGTATTTCTCGTGGGATCCATTATGAAATGATCCCACTACTGAGTTATCAGCTGACTCCTGTATAAATGGTGAAGCTGCACACATGGATTACATGGATGTTGACGGCTGCAGTTCAGCAAACAGCCACAATTTGCCCTCGCAATGGATATCATGCAGGCAAGGAATTCACTTAAAAGTGTGATACTAGACTGAAGTACATTAAACAGCCAGCATATGTGCCTTTCACAAAACAATCAACAGATGTCTTCACAATGGAAAGCATACAGCAGCCAAGGAATAGTTACACTGTTATGTAGACTGCAGTTCACCGATCAACCAGCTAATGTTCTTACAATTAACAAAATGCAACCAAGACATGATGTTACATTTGTGATGGAGGCTACAGTTCATCAGACAAACAGTAGCTGTCTTCTCAGAGACTCAGTGTGATGTATTCATAACAGAGCTAGGCTCCTTACTGGGCTGCTGACCCTTGCAGAGAAGGTGAGGCTGTATGCATTATCAAATAGATATTGAAAGCTGCAGTTCACAAAGTAATTAACAGATGTCCCCACACGGATGAAAAAGAGCCAAGGAGTACAGTTGTGATTGTAATGTTAGACTGCAGTTCAAAAAGCCATCATATTTACTCAGAATCGAGAAGCTGACATCCTGCAGCAACCCTAGAAGCATTTTCTTTGAACACCTGTGAAAAAGATCTGTCAAAAAAACCTAATCCGAGCAGGCAGTGATTAGTGCTGTAGAAGCGTGGCACACTGTGTGCCAGTAACTGTGGGCAAACATGAAGAAGAGGTTCAAGGAGCACAGCCTTTCCTCTCAGTGGTTTACTTTGAACTAAACCACAAGCTCCTAGCACCTTGCCACTGGTATAATATGATGCTTGGAGGCTACCACCAGGGCTTCTCTGCAGAGGTAAGCTCAGGTGTGCCCGCTTATTGGTCTGATAGAGGTTTATGGACAATAAAGAGGGACTTCACAGGTGACTGATTGGATAATGGAATCTCATAAGGGCTGACTGACAGTAGAAGACAGACTCTACTAGTTAGAATTGTGCACTGCCAGAGAATTAATGGCACCTAAAATGCACCAGCGTGAAGTTACTGTTTCCAGGGAGGTCACCTGAGTCAGATGAACCACCTTACCTAAGGTGCAGTTCTCTTGGAAAAGCTTTTACTTCCCTGAGATGCTTATAACCTGTTTTTAGGCCTCTGTGCCAATCTGTACTGTGTCATACTCATGGAAGGGGGTATTCATAAACAGAACTGCTTCAAAGACCATGAACATGTTGTAGAATGATCCTTGTGTACTCTTGGTGACTTGGCATATACTGGATTTATTTTGCGTTACCATACATAGAACCAACTGTAAATTGTATACCAACACCCTGCGGTATGCCTTCTCTATCCCACACACACCAACCGTATGAAGCCTGCCACCTTGAACCCCCATCCAAACCCTGTTCATCTTGTCTAACTACCATACACCAATTATGAGGCACCAATTATGTGTGGAATGCCCATATGAAATATTGCCATCTGGCAGGGGTGTAGATGCCCTGGCTTCAGAGGGTGGTCTGCTGAAGGGACCCCCTCCCCACAAAACACCATGTCAAAGGCAAAGTATACACATGTGCCCAATACATAAGTATCGTGACCTGCACCCGTGCTCTTGTGTGCCACAGAGCATGTTCAGAGAACAGGTGCACTCATGACACTTGCAGTGACAGACAACGTCACTGCAATGTAGGGGCTGCAGTGAAGCTATGTACTCTGTTGCACAGTCCCCTAATTGTGAGTTTATTGTGCTGGTGGCATAATACACTTTAAATATAAGCCATACCTGAGGTAGGGTATGAGGGACGGTATTTATCATAATTATTGCTGTCCCATCCAGTTGATATCACATGTATCAGCCGAACTATGTTTAATACCCAGACAGGCTGCCCTGCTGCTACAACCAAGACTGCAGACATGGGGGTTTTCTCTCTTTGTTCCATTGTGGGGACAGGTAACAGCCTTTCCAGAGAGACAGCCACTCCAGAGGAAGCTATCCTGGAAACAAAAGGAGTAGCCTCAGACCCAGCTTCTGTATGCCAAAAAGGTCTTTCATTGTATTGAGAAGGGAAGGGGTGGGATTCGTTTAGACAGAGGGAGCTCTTTACAGCTGGGGGGAGGTTTCATCTTTTTTCTCTCTCTTTCCACTTGCTGTAGCACAAAGCACTTTGGTTTTAATTCCAGGAGGCAAAGTCTGCTTAATCCAAGAACAGGGATTGGACAACTAAAGCAAGCTAGTTTTAGGCTGATTACCCCTGGGCTTCAACTTATTCTGATATTCAACAAACATCTAAGGAAGAATTTTGTTGGACCTCTGTTGTGAGAATTCACTTTCCAAAGCCCTCCACCAGTGAGTTGAAAACGGAAAGTCCAAGACAGGACTGAGCTGTGATCCCTACCTATCCCCAGGGCACACTGCTGCTAAAACAAGACCTGTATCTCTGTTGTATCTGTTAAAACCTAGCAACCAATGATTGTATTCTCCCTTCCATCTTCTCTTGTACTTAGGTAAATTGGCCATGACTTTCTTGTGTACTTCAAAGAAATAACGATACAGAGTTCACTGTTAGTCTTCGGTTGATTCCGAATCGCTGTTTCAGTTAAATTCTTTCATACACTTAGAGCCACTGGCATTTGTTTTTTTGCACTGTCTCAACTTTTTTAAATGAATATTTTTTACAGCACCTTCTATATTTACAAACAAAGTTTTGCAAAGCCATCTGTAGAGAAGGAGCTAAGTATCCCCACCTCACTCACCTCGCCATATTGCCTATATGTTGGGAAATAGGGTGTGAGACACATGCAGAACCATTTAAACTACAGATACCTAGAGAATCCTGGAAGCAAGGTTGCCATTGAGAAAACCATACGTGCACGCAAAATAGTACGATGGTCGATTTGAATGAAATTCAGGAAGAAACAGGACAAATGAATGAAAGAGCAGACTGATTACATCAAACGAAGCAAGACTGACATGCAGAGAAGAAATGCAGAGACTAGAGAATGCACATAGTCTATAAGGCATCAAGAAAGTATTGAAGATGAGTGACATTTTGGGCTCAGGATGGAGAAACTTATGCTACATAAACATTGAAGATATCAAGTCAATTTACATGTGTAAATATGAAAAGAAATGCAAGCAGACAAAGTATTCTTGAGGCTAGCTTTATAGTGAATAGATTGCAGCATGCGCCAACATGTACATATATATTGGATTCGGTAAAGAATGGATGTTTCCACTACGTACAATAGCAGAGTTGAGCAAATGAAAGAAGGCCTCTTTTCCAGTGTGTCACAGTTAGAAAATGAGTGAATTAAAGGCGAATCTCAGAAAGGCGAGCCTGGATGAGCCAAGAAGCCAAGGCCATATCAGGCTGGGGTGAGCAGACATTGGATACACATTGTGTGAAAGAATGAAGCTCCTGTTCAGGAGGCATGGACAAAAAATAAGAAGACGTCAGAGGTCTAGTAGAAAAATAGTATTTTCATGCACTAGAAACTCAATTTCGTGGTCTTCAGTCATGTGGGGAGAAGAAGTTGGACGAGCATGGCAGTCACACCTATGCACAAGGGCAGAGCATGACTTCACTCCCCTGAATTCTTCAGAGCAAAGAGCACTCCCAAGAACAAGTTCAAAGTCCTAATTGACAGCAGACCACTGAGGTGATGATTGATGGTTATGCTAACTGGTGGGTAGATAGGGTTAAGGCAAGCTTACCAGCACCTGGATGCTCAGCCTGTGTGCTGCTAAATGTAGGCGGCAAGGTACTTACCGAGGTTAGAAACCAACCAATGATAGAGGACCGACTGATTAAGGGTCCTGTAGTTGTGTAGCCAATGGGACGTCATATATTTAGTGACGTTCATAGTGAAATGTTTAAGGGGAAGGGCTTAGTTGTCCCACCTGATGTTGAAAACCAAATCAAGTTATTTCACTGTCCCATACTAGTATAGAATGCATACTTAGATATTCCATTAGGCCCTATCACTTTCTTCAATAGGTTTTTGTAGTTTGCCACATAGGATGTGTAAGGGAATTCAGTCAGGCACTCACCCAAGACTCACCTAGCATGTAGCGTGCAATGAAACTCTTATTTATTTTTGTGTATAAGTTCAATATTCTGAATGCTATACCACTCATATCACATCCGTCTCAAAATACCCCCCTGGTCACACTGAACCAGGAATCAGACTAGTTAGCAAAGGTAAAGATATATTTATTTATTTAATATTCAAATGACACATAGGTTATATATATATATATATATATATATATATATATATGGTGTCCAGTCATTATTTCGAAAACAAAAGGATTGAATGCAATACATTTGAGTCAAAAGGACCGAAAAAAAGACCAAATGCCTTTTTTGTAATGTATTTTTTTTGGTTTTGGTATAGGTAAAAATAATGGTTTTTGTCCAAAAAGCGGGGATTTAAAATAAAAAATAAAAGTGCATTTGATTTTTTCTTTCCGGTCCTTTTGTTTCGAGAGTATTGTTATTCGAACCTTTGTATTCGAATCTTTGACCCTAAAACAGGCAGCACTCACCTAAAGGGTGACAATACAATAAAAAAAATAAGCAAAGCAATTTAATTCACTTATAATGATGTAGAGTAGAAACACAGGAAAAAGAACACGTTTTTTGACATTCACTGTAACCCATGAATGCTTTTGTTTACATAATGACATCACATGCAATAATGCAGGTGATGTCATCACGTAATGACGTTTTAGAAGCATAACAGAGTTTCTTGCAGTCACCAGAATGATTGCAAATTTGAGCACCATTGAAGGCAGGACTTGACATTGGGATTTATCCCCGGACAAAAGCACCGCTAGATAGGGTAAGTTCACATGCAATATTTATGCAATTTTCCATGGCAGCACACTAGGGCATTGGGATAACTATACTAGACGAGATGCTGCACTGACATTGAATACCGTTTTTCTTACTCTATACAAAGGACGGCAGTCCCACTATTTGAGGACATATCCATTAAACCATGCGATTAACAAGTCCAAGATAAGCTACAATTTACGGAGAAACTTAAAAAGGTAGATATTTGGCGCTATGTCTCTCCCTTGAGTTTTCACTTTATTTGACAAGTGATCTGATGCTTTAACACAATCCTGTTATCTGCTTTACAGACTGGACACAAGTCATCCAAATTTTGGGGTAAGCTTTCTGGTCAACAATGGTGATTCTCTCACTATCTTAACCAATCACAAATTGGGTTTCCAATAAAGATACAAATATAGCATGCATCTAGATAATCATTCATACCACATGGCAAATCCATTTTAGGCACGAATTCAGCATGATTTTGAAAAAACCTTTTTGGCCATAAGGGGCAATCAGTCAACGCACATGGTTGGATTGATTTTTGTGACGCACTGGTGAATAGATATCAACTAACAAACACTGGTATAAGGAGTACGCATGGGTACATTACCCCAGATGCCTAGGAGGCACGACTTACATAAGAATATCGCGTTGTTTATGATAACATGACAAAATGCAAGCATCACATTCTAAAGAAATTACTTTTCTTTTAATCATTTGAAACCTGTTGCTCTGCGATCCGGGTCCTCTCTATTTGTGACATCCTGTGTGGTATGTGTAATTTTCTTTCATTCATTTTTATTCATCTGTGAATTGAATTGCAACAATGGATTTTTGTATGGTTACATTTAATTTCATCTCCTCATTATATCATTTACTTGATAACAATTTATCAGCCTTGAGAACGACAGCAATTGGTCGAAACACATGTCGGCTACTTTGTTGCATCTTGGCAAAAACACAGAATAAACAAAACTTTGATGATGGAGTTTCAATGATTATATGTCAAAGAAATTTGTGTCACAAGAAAATTTGAAATTCCATACAATAAGAACCTTTTTACTGATTTGAGTGTTTTGAGCGTGAATATTATCTCTTAACGCATATTACTGCTACATTGAGATTGGGATAATACAATACAAATATGCTATGGGTTACTGTTCTCCCTGTTATACTTACAGTCCTTTATAATTAAATTGGACCGTCCGGTTCTGGTCATAGGGTCGGATCATGTCTACCGGCAGCAAGTCACCTCGGGAGGGATCGGATCAGAAGCACAGTTCTGGTCAATTTTGGACTGCGCCTCAGGCTGGATTAGGATGGGCCCTTCTGGTTACTGGACATGGTAGATAGCAGGATGCAAGTTTCAGCAGGCAAGCCTTAATGATAGCAAGCCAAGCTGAATCAGAATTATTCTTTTAAATTTTGTATCTTTGTAATTGGGTCAAGCTAGCAAAAGTTCTGCAATGCTAAAGTCTGGATTCCGCAAGGAAATCTGGGTCTTCAAAGAGTTCTGGAGTCAGCTACAAGATCAAGAGTTCTGGAATAAGGTGCTGTGCAGACATCTGGATGGGTTCTGGAAGCAGTCTGTCTTATGTGTAGTGAAACTCCTATATTTATACATTACAAAGTGTATGGCATGGGCAGAACTTCAAAACACACCCCCATGTCTGTGAGTGGCTACAGGCATGTGCTTTGTCCTGGTTGGCGGTCTGAACAGAGCTGTCATTTTATGACAGGATATAGGAAATCCCACATTGATCTTTACCAAAATATAACTTTTGCACACATGTACCTTTCTAACATTATGTACCCTAATAAAATTGGACACATATATTTTATATTCGATTGTCTACATTTACATTCACTCCCCGTCCTTGTGCGAGCTGTCTTGGTCATTCTACGGATTTTTATCAATTTTTCCCATAACAATTTGGATTAATCATTTCTAATTCGGTACCTCACTTGGCGCCTATCAGTGGCTCATGTAAATACAATCTTAAGTTTGCAACAGTAATAGTTTTGCCACAATCAGTGTTTTGGTGTATCTTTGGTTCCTTGTGTAGTAAGAACTCTTACCAAATCTTCAACTGTCTAGCATGAGTCCAGATTTATAAGCTTGTATTTTTCACTCGTCTACTTATTTTGGCTGACATGTTAATTGTCATAAAGTTCTGAGGCAAAAATTTCCATTCAAAATCCAGGCCAGGATTTTTTTCTTACTTCCAAAGTGAGCAAATGGCCAGTCCTTTGAAGTTCACTGAGAAACCTCCTCCACATCCTGCTCCTCCTTTTGGAGGATGCGTGTCCAAGCCTTCCTTTGTACTCAGGTCAGCCAGAAGACGACTGCCTGAGGCTTTCTTTGTTTTCGTTATGTGGAACCATTAAGCAGCCATTAGCCTTCCTGTTTTTAAGGAAGTGTCAAGCTGAAATGCCAACTTTCCCAGGTCAGGCTGTCAGATCAGAATTAAATAGTGGATTAACTCCAAACGGGGTTACTGTTTAGATGACAAGGCAAGATTCACAATAAAGTCTTATCTTCAACACATATACAAATAAACACAGTTTATAGTGGATTTGGACATATTAAAAGAATTAGCCCTTCACAAACATGCTTTAAATAGGCGGATTTTGCAATTTTACTCAGGAAACAGAAAAACGTTTAAACTAGGTTTGACAGCTAATTTCCTGATGCAGCTGTCAGGCACAGAGGCCTGGATTCCTCTGACTGCATGGAGAATCCATGATTTCAGCACACTTTCCTTTCCATAATTCTCTGGGAAAATGACTATTTTTTTTTAAAGGCATTTTTGGATTAGGCCCTTCTGTGGCCGTGTTTCAGGTGACAGATGACAGGTGACAGGTGACAGCAGTGATTCCTGCTTTTACACCAACTTTGCCTTTGTGTGTGTCAGGGTGTGCAGCTGTTTTGTGGTTTATGAACCCCGCGCAAGTTTTCAGATTTAGTGCGCACGGGGGTTATCACCTCCATTTTTGGCAGTTTCTTTCGCCATTGGCACAGGGGTGCACTGTGGCACATTGGCGTGGATAAAAATATTCCACATATGACATTAGTAATACGTGGGTTAAACGGCACCTATGATGATTTACTGTAATATTAGCAAGCTTTTTTTCAAAATACATTGAGATTGCGATGAGAGACATCCATTGATGTCCGTTGAACACCCTGTTTTAGATAATTGATATTAAAACAGCTATCCTTTTGCCAACTACCTTAGTCATTTTGATTATTGATGTTTGAATACATTCTACAACCCCATCCATCTCAAGGGTATTGCTACCTCATCTTAAAGGGCTGGGAGCACCAGTTCACATCATTGGACAGCGGTGTTGGACTTCTACTCAAACATCTGTCATTTTGCTTTCTGTCAGTGATGATTGATCATTAAACAGAATACTCATTATGCTTTGCTTTAACAGTGATTCTTAAGCTAGAAATAATCTTCGATTTTAAACATGTGTTAGAAGTTGTGAACTTTGAATAGATTTCCTTATCAAACTTAATTTTGGCTGTGCTCTCAATGTAAACTTTGAAAATACTTCATTTTAAAACTGTAGACTTCGATCTCAAGAATTTTCTTGGACTTGGTCTTTGAATAAACGTCTGCCAGTGAGTGGAACCCTCAATTCATATTTTTTATCTAAAGGAAGGTCCAAGATTATATCTTGGAGGAACAGCAGTACCTGAATACATCAAGCATATTTGAAGTCACAAAACTATCTGCAGAAAGGCAAACATTGAAAGGAAAACGGGTGCAGAGGTTATCAGCATTGGTGATACAGATCTCCAATCACCAATTGGAACACAAACCATCCTAACAAGACTCTGACATGCAGGAAATGTGTGCCCCAGATTAACATCTGCATTAGGGTAAAGCAATTGTTTGATGTTAACTGCCCTCCCAATGCGTACAAAGTATTTTGATAGTTAGTCACTCTGATTGATCGTTGCCATATCTGGAAACTGTGGCGTAATGGAGTAAGGAGGCTGACGAGTTGTTGTCATTATTGATTATAGATTTTTATTTGAATAAAGAAAAGAACATGTTTCTCCCTATTCCTGAAGGGGTTTTCCCTACCTCAACATAGAATAACTTGGGTACTCATCATGATGTAAGTCAAAAAACAAAATACCATCTTTTGTCCAGACCAACTACTCTATCCCTACCAGTAAGAAATAAACCAAAAAGTATTCAATGAACGTCTTATCAAAACTTCTAGGTGAATGCCTCAGAATGGCTCCCTTCTCCTGGTGCAACAATCTTAGGCGGACTTAACAGCAGTCTCTTGCAATAGGGTCTGAATTACCAAACGCACTTAGGCCAGAATAATGACTCCCTAGAGGACCTTACATATTGTCTCGAAGCCCACTCAAGACTTCACTGGCAACTAGTGGAGTGTGCAGAGTGTGCCAGAAATACTGACATCCTTCCTGAATGATAGAAGAACTTGGGTTGATGTGTTCTGTATACTCTGCAACCTTCCAAGCTGGTATTTTGGGAGGCCCAGAAAGTCAGTGTTACCATAGTCAAGAAGTGATACGCCCAATCAAATGATAGCCTGTAGTGGGAGATGAAAGTTTAGCAGTCTAAAGCCTTTGGTCATGTACATATTAAATAAGTCCTTTGGCACTACTTCAAAAACATGTGAGTTACATAGAATGCTCTATATCCATTAACACACACACACATTTTCTACATTTTTCTGGGGTTGGAGAGGAGTACTCAGTTTATGTGGCAATACCTTGCTGACAAACTCGTGATTTGTGCTACCACAACCATAATCTATGTCTCATCTGGATTAATTTTCTGGATTGGCTTGGTGTCGGAAGCGGCTGCTATTACGTTACATGTGAGAGCATTGTGGCATGACACTACGTTCTACGTTCTTTCCTCTAATGCACGCCAGCTCTCTTGTGTGGGTGACAATGACTTGACGGTGGTGCTGTGGTTCAGCGGTCCAGCTGTTCAACTGATTGGAGGCCCAGAAAAGCTGCCCTCCCCAACCCTCGCCCAGACTGGTTGTGAGCGTGAGGTGAGGTGCTGAGCCAGCGGGTAAGCTGCTGCTGGGCCGTACCTTACTGCTTCTTACTGCTACTGCTGACAGCGAGGGAAGCGTTTAGGGGGTGGTGAGTGCAGGCAGCACCCCCATAATATTCCTCAGTCCTGCGCGAGGGACGAGTGTGACAGTAGGGAGGGATGTCCCTCATATTTTTCAACCCGCTAACTATCTGATCTAAACTAAATGCAACTGGAGTGGGGAGGACGGAAGAGAGGCTGCGGGCTTGGTGCCTTTGATCCTTGCCTTTGATCCTCTCCATCCTCTAATTTCAACCCACCCAATATCTGATCTAAACTAAGTGTAATTGGAGTGGAGAGGAGGGGAGAGGAGGCTGTGGGTTTGGTGCCTTTGATACTCTCTATCCTCTAATAACAAACCCAACACCTGCGCCAAGGGTGTGTATTGGGTGCGTAAAGCAGTGTATAGTGGAGCAGGGTGGAGTGATGGGTGCTGCCAACCATTAGTTCAAAGTGAGAAGCTTGGCCCCATAATTGACCCCTTATAGTGATTTACGAGAAATTCGGCTTTGCCTCATTCAGAAGAAAAAGCAGAGCAAAGTCTATAACACCAAACAGAGTCAGCTGTTTAAAACCTGTTTAAAACCTGCCAGAGGTCCTCTCTTCTCTGCTTGCAAACTATCTGCAGTTCAGCCTATAGGTTGACCCCCGCCCGCCTCCTACTTCCAGCTTTACTTGCCTTACGCATTGTTTCACCTGCCATAATGGTGCTGACCAAATAAAAAAAAAAGAGTCAAGAAAAAAAAAGTAATTCTCGAGGTGTATTGCCTCAACTCACGCAATCAACCATTAAGTGGGCGCTGCAGAGACAGAAAGTACTGCAGCACAGAGGAAATGATGGGGAACATCCAGGCAGTGAGTCTCAAGGGGGCAAAGCAATCAGCGATACTACACTGCTAAATATGGGAGACACCCCAACCACATCCTCCTCGCTCCTTCCCATCTAGAGACATGACAATGATGTCCGGAGGAAGTGAGGCCTCTGAGAGGGGGTCGATAATGGAAAAGGGTCAATGGCAAACAGTGCAAATGGAGAATGTGATAGTAAATGAGGGAACAACAAATGGGGAAGAGACCCAAGGAACAAACAGGTATCTCCAGATGAACAGAAGTGGAACAGCGACAGATCTAGTAGAGAGTGCTGGAGAGGCAGTTGAGGAGGCAGAAAAGGCCTATGAGGATAGAGCCACCCTGGAAACACTCGAGCGATCAATTGATCAGCTATATGCTGAAAATTGTATGACAGAGATAATGGCAGAGGGCGGGGGAGCCAAACAAGTGGCAGCCAACCAGAGAGAGCGAGCAAGTCTCTCATCACCCCCAAGTAAGAGCAGTAGAGGCAGTGATAGAGGTAGCCTCCGGGAGTCATCAAAAGCCCAGGAGAAAAGAGCGTTCGACCCAACCCCTCAAATTAGTCACCTAATTGTCGATAGGGTGGCTATAACAGAAACAAGACAAGCCGTGAACGAGGATCTATGTGTGTGTCAAGATAAATCTGAGGACTTGGCAGGGGACGGCAGTTTCCTGAGCATTGAGTGAGAGAGAGGAGCAGAGCGCAGCAAAAGGCCACAAAGGTGCGGATATGAACCAGGGCACCAACACCAGTTTACTCGACGTTCTGAGTGTTGAGAGTGATGTAGGGGATCATAGCGCAGCAAAAGGCCACAAAGGTGAGCACACAAACCTTTGTGTCAATGCCAGTAAACTCGACTCATCTGACTATATCCACAATGATAATAGGGAAGCAGAGGGAGAGCTTCCTGGATCATTTCTGGCATGACAGCAAGAGTAGACAGTAAGTTCAGGTCATTAAAAGGGGACATCAAGGTCCTGTCGGAGCAGAGAAAGAATGACTGGGCCATTCTATTCAAGTGTTTTGGTATAGAGAATATGACAACTGATAAGGCAAGTCATCATGTGGTCATAACAGTAAAGGACAAGAAGTGCCTTGTCATGCAGAAGGATGCTGCAGTGCAAACTGACATAGTTGCACAGAGAATACAGATAGATTATGGGGATCAGCAGCAGGTGGGCCTAAATAAGAGCAGGAACAAACCTAAACAAGATGTGATTGGGGTGGTAAAATAGCCCCCCCAGCTGCAAACAGATTTAAGGCAGTACCATCTGGAACTACAAATACAGGACATACTAAAGAACACAGATGCTTCCTCTGAGACTGGGGGAGAGGTACACTGGAAAAGGTCTATGGCCATGAAGTGGAAAGAGTGGATGAGCTATTACAATGAAAGCAATGCCCAAGAAAAAAAGACACAAGGCAATCAGTGGTTGAACACAGCAAGTATAAGGTAGCTCCATCAGAGCAGGAAGGTGTTAAGGCCGACCCCCTTGAGGGATGGTCACAGATGAATCTGGAATACTCCTTCAAGGGAAGAAGGCATGGTAATAAGAACTCATAAAAAAGACTCTAGTGAATGACTGTCCGTAATACTTGATATAACCTATTTCTCATGTAAAACTTTTGCTGCGGAAAGGATGCTGTCAGCCTGCATGTATTGCAGAGGTGTGTAGTATTCGCCTCTATTTCCTAAACCCTTTCATTAGATTGTACATATTAAATTGCAAGGAAGCCCTAGCACTAAGAGGGATAATGGTAAATAAGGATAACCAAGCCACAGTATGTCAAATTCATGATACGTGGTACAGTAAGTTAAATGGTCCCGCGGAAACTCAAGGAAAGGCAGAGGATCCGAGAATTAGGCAACATGTGGTGAATTCCAAACTGTCCCTATTAGACTGTTCCAGAAGGGAATTGGAGAGGCTCTTAAGGGAGAACCCCCGTCAGGCCCCATTTTCACTTCAGTCGTTCCAGGAGGGAATTAGAGCAGCTCCTAAGGGAGAACCCCGATCAGGTCCAAATAACAGTTATCGGAGATGGTATACCACTATATTCACCACGTACAGCCAAGCCATCCCTAAGGTCATGCAGGGATAATGGGGGAATGTCTGAGCCAGGGTGAATGCTAATGACACAGTAGATCCAGTACAAACATGGAAGGGAAGGGAAGGGAAGGAAAATCAGCGTAGGATAATCAGCTGGAATGTAGTGGGGGTAAAGAAAAAGGCCCATGATGTGGGGTGGATTCAGTGCCTAGGTGCCAATAGCATAATCTGCCCCCAGGAAACTTGGCTAGAAAATCCGTGTCTGCTGGAGGAATTCTTCCTGTGTTCGATATCTATGCAGTAAATGCATACAAATCACAGAAAGGTAGATGGAGAAAAGGGCTAGCAACAATGATACAAAAGCAATTGATAGGGCTGGTGGTAAAGTGCAGGCAGGCAAATGAGTATGCTCTGTATATTGGCCTGTGCACTGCTACTCAAAAGGAAAATCAGAGCCTATTCATTGTAAATGTTTACATCCCGCCAAAAACCCAGGATGCAAGAATGTTTGGGAAAGAATGCCCCATTAGATCTGTTATTGATTCAGTACCTGCGGAAACCCTGTCATTAATAGGGGACCTAAATGCAAAGCTGGTGGCAATTCAGGGTGCAATGGTTGATGCAATATCGGTAGAAGACTGTCTGGGGATTCTGAAAAGGAATATAAACAAATCGCGCAAATGATGCAAGAGAAAACGCAATTGCACACTTGATGAACTCTTTTCTACTAGTTGTGCGGAACAGCAGATGCAGGGGAGATATACCCCCACAATTCACAGTTGAGTCAGGGGGCAGAAAATCAACTATAGACTATGCAGTAGTAGAATCACTTTCATTTAATAAAGTAAAATCCTTTGCAATTGTAGAAAAACCAGAGAGCGAACATAACCCCTTGATGGTGGTGGGGCAAAGAAAAGAGGCAATGGAGGAGGTCTCTCAGCATAAACTGGAGATGGTTATGCTTGATAGTATAAGGAAAGTGGGGAGAGCAGCAGATCTGGAAGACCTTTTCAAGGGTCAAGAGATGCAAGGGCTGATATTGAAAATGGTCAATGAGCCCGATCAGGGAATGATAATCACACAGTAAGAAGGCATTATCGCGTATATGAGGGCTAGACTGGTGACGCCAAAGGGAAAAGAGCAACCTGGTTTGATGCAGAGTGTAGGGATGTGAAATGGAGACTAAAACAGGCTGTAGGTGGGGGCAACAGCCAGGCAACAGCCCTCATGAACAAAAGTGTGCTTATAAAAAACTGCTGAGAGATAAGAAATATTGATTCATAGAGAAACAGTGGGACCATCTACATAGTATAGTGGAATACAAAAATGTGAAGGCATTCTGGAGATTGGTGGCAAAAGGATTTGGGGAACATGAGAAGGGGCATACTGGCTCTATTCCTGCAGAAAGATGGGTTGCACATTTTGAAGGAGTTATAAAATGATCCAAAGTTAGTTAAATCCAGTGGATACTCTGTAGGGCAAAATTCAACTGAAAAACGAACATTCGGTCAAGAGGAAATATGGGGATATATTACACAGCTAAAAAGAATTAGAGGCCAGCCCGGATTGGCTAACACCAGAAGTGTTTCTCTGGAAAGCGGATTGGTGGGCGCAAGCCCTGAAAAACGTCTTCAATGCAATAGTGGTCACACAGAAATGCCCAATTTCATGGAACAGAAGTCTCCTGGTACCAATTTACAAAAAGACTAAATTAATGGACCCCCACTGTTATGGGCCGATCTCCCTTCTTGATATCGCAAGCAAAATCTTAACAGGATGCCTGGTGGCCTGCCTATTAGAGTGGGCTTTAGAGCAAGGCAATATGCCAGATAATCAAGCAGGATTCAGGAAGGGATATTCGGCATTGGACCAATGTTTTGTGTTGCAGACCATTATATAAATATATAGGATAAGAGGGGAAAGGTATATGTAGCTTTCCTTGATTTAGCTAAAGCCTTCGACTCAGTGGATAGGAGTATCCTTTGGGAAAAACTTGCCAAAATAGGGATCCCGGGGGGATTGCTGCAGATGATCCAGTTGGTGTATGGTAATACCTTGGCAGCAATCCGATGTGCGGATGGGAGCAAATATTCAAGGGACATTGTTACAAACAGATGAGTCTTGTCTTCTGACACCACTCGTATTTGCCTTGTTTCTATGCAGCTTTATCCCGCATGAGTCATCCGCTAAGATCATTCCAGCAAAGCTAAATGAAGTGTCTTATAGCGCGTTGCTTTATGCTGATGACACAGCATTGATTGATCTCACAGAGGGGGGCATGAAGCAAAGTCTACAGCATGCTGAACAGTTTTTTAAAACCTTAAACTGTCGCTAAAACTGTCGAAAACAAAAATTGTAACCTTTGGTAAACGCAAACGACAGGGGAAATGGAGCATCAATCAAGAAAGAATGGAGGAAGTGACCGCCTTCAGATACCTTGGAATAATCTTTGCAAAGAATGGCAGATGAACTGCCCATAGAAATCAGGTTGTCAAGCAGTTGGAAGTAAGTCTGAAGGGTCTCCAAAGATTTTATTATTTGTATGGGGGGAAAACACTCGACAAATGTCTAGAAGTACTGAACCTTAAGACCAAAACCGCTGTACTATATGGAAGTGAGCTATAGGGATATGCGACTTGCACAAAATTGGAGGTGGCGCAGAATGTTTTCCTGAGTAATGTGGCTGGGCTTTCACCAGCGACACCTGGGCAGCACTGCGCCGAGAGTAAGGGGTTTCCAATATGGCATGCCAGGAGCGTAGTCGTTTCCTTCAGTACTTTTTGAAAATTCAAATGGACACTACAACCAATCCCAATGTATATAATGCCCTGGCGGAAATGACAAGTTCACCTCGAAGAGGCAAATATACATGGCTCACAGAGGGGACAGCCATGCAAGAAAGTTGGGAAACAGGTGATTTAAACTATTTACGCACTGTATCTAAAGGGTAAAGGAGGAGCATGGTTGTGAGCAGCACCGAGAAAGTGGACTGGGAGCGCACACAGGTGTATCTGTCAAAACTGTCAAAAAGTAAATTGTACAGGGAGAACTGTAACAGAAGGTCAGTTAAGAATCTTATCACAAAGGTGAAATTGCATGAGTGCAGAAGAATAATCCTTATGATAAGGTTAAATGTTCTATCTATGCGCTCCAGGATCCTGTGGCTGTGGACAGACAGGAATTGTCCATGTGAGCTGGGATTGACTGGGAATTTTCAGCATTTTGTTTTGTTTGCTGATATGTAATGATAATATCGGACCAAGGAAAGTATTGCTAAAATCACACATTTTAAAGGTTCAAGTGAGTAATTGTACAGAAGCAATGTTTTTTATAATGAATTAAATAGATGAGGTGTTTATGTATGATCTTGTGTCTTTTGTGAAAGAGTCTATGGGAGACATATATGTATTGTGTGGTAGGACTCTATTTGACAACATTCTTTTTTAATAACACATATTCTCATTTTTGTGGCACCTTTTATTTTATACTTTGTATTCAATTGTTCATCTATGTTGGATGTTAATGGTTTATACTGAATAAGCATTGATTGACTGACATTTTCCAGACATTTTTAGTCATCTGATTAATGATGGTAATAATGACTAGGACAATTTTTTGAACAGGGTCTTAAGTAACTGCCAAGAATTTAAAAAAGTAGAGAGTATTATCAGTGTAAATATATGATTAGATGCCCATGACACATATCAGGCCAATCATGTACACATTAAACAAAAAAAGGGTAAAAGGTTGGAACCCTGCAACATTCATTGACCAAGAGGCAATGCATTTGACACAAAGGGGGGCTGAGTGACCTTTGATACAGGTTCAACCACAACTTTAATTCTACCTTTTAAACCTTGATGTTTCAAAGAAAGGAATGTAGGGTGACTGACTGTGCGAAAGGCCGTAGACCGGTCTAGAAGCACTTCTATATCTGCCTCTACACTGTCTGCTCCTTTCCTCAGATCATCCAAAATAGAGGCACATACTGATTTAATTATCAGGGAAGGAGGAAAGCTGCCATGGAAATGATCCAGTGGGTCATTAGATTCTATGAATTTTCACCAGAATCAAAAGTATTCTCAAGTCGATCCAGCACATGGCTTGCATAAGAGGAGCTGTGCTGGAACCATGTAACTGTGCTGAAGGTGCTGATTCAGCGCCAGACAGAGGGGCGCACCTACCAATTGCAGGAATAAGGAGGCTGGGCCAGGACACCCCAAAAGGGGGAACAAGGAGTCACTAGGAGCTGTAGCCAGCCCCAGGGACCAAGACCAAGCATGGAGGGTAACAAGGGGGGACACTCTGTATATAACACAATATGGGCACCAGGGAACCTGCTGCATAAATGCAAAGGAGGCGAAAGACACAGGTAAGCACACTCCATGGGGATGTCGCAGGTACGCGTCTCACAGCAGGCCAAGATGAACACATGGCCAGAACGCAGCAGCTGAGGGGTGGGGAAGCTGAATTCCAGCTGTTCATCTCCAGCAGACCGTGGGCACTGGGAACAGCATTGGGAGATACAATCAAGGCTGGCGAGCCAGTCCCACGGTTACCCGTGGCAGATGAGATACAGGGAGACACTTGCTGAACACCAAAGGCAGTTTCAAATCACCCCATGGCTGATGGGCATAGGAACAAGGGTAAGGGATGAAGGGGCGCTCTGAGAAGAACCAATTAGACTGTAAGTTTTGGTGTCCTTGAAAGGCAACAACCACACAGTGTATCCATAACAGTGTTTGCGAGGGTTATCATCAGGCAAGGTGCCATGTGAATGCTCCCTTCCCTCTAGTTCAGGGTGTCTCCTGACCCTCCTTTCCTGGTGCTGACCAATGGCAGATAAATAAAGACCGAGAGGTCAGCACAACTATGTTATTACTAATTGCAAGTAGTTTGTGGGGTGACGCGGAAGGCAATGTGGTGCCCCACTAGGAGGGAATAAATCGGGAGAAGGCAGGTCCGTTTTTGCTCCAATCATGTTCAACTAACCTATGTCTAGCTATATGGGCATGATGTATTCTAACTAATCAGCTTCCCAAACACTTGGCTGTACATGAAGAATTTGCATCATTAAAGGAGCAAGCCACCAAAAGCTGTATGTGTCTTGCTTGGTGTGAGTATCCCTATCCTGTTGCTCCTTGAAGATTCTCCAGACCTAGGGAAGTTGGATCTTAAGAGGTAGACACCAGCTTCATGCTGTCAGGGAAGATGCCAAAAAGCTACCTATGGTTAGCACCCAATAGCGCAGTGTTTCCACCACTTCATTTAAAGGTGAAAGGAAAGGGGTAATGTTGAGGTATCAATGAGGCACAGTCTCTAAACCGCATACTCAGTTAGCTCTGGATTGTTTGACAGGAAGAGAGAGCAGCTTCATCTTGACATACTCCAAATAGAGGCTTTAGCCAAAAGCATATATTAATGTGCCTGTGTGGCTGGTAGACATGAGACAAGTATTTATATCTCGTGTCTCATAGTGGAGGATTAAGGGGAATTGGAGTCAATAGACCATTCTTTCCAAAGAACACAAGGCAATGGGCCTTACCTTGGTGCCATCAAAAAAATAAATAAACAGTAAACTATATTATTGTAAAGGTGGGTTACCTCCTGCTCCAAGTACTTCTACAGGATGACAAAGTGATTTGCCAGATGTTCATTTAATAAAAGGAAGGACCTGTCTTCTACATGGTTTAATTGAAGGCATAACTGAAAGGCATAGTCCGTGTTACAAAGGGTGAAACACAATGTTTATATTGCTTCAACTGCCTTATGGACGTGGATAGGATGTATTGATACAGTTAAGGCTAAAATCATCCTGAAAAAGACAAAGTGCTGCTGTCTATGGTACTGTAAAATGGCTGCTGACTATCTGTCCCTCTACATCAAACACACCTCGTTTATATGGACCACGGAAAAGGGGGAAATATGTATTTGCATTTTGGTTTTATGGAGTGTTAACCTAGCAGGGAACAACATAGTTATTTATATTATTAAAGGGGACACATAAAAATTGGAAGAGAGGGGGTAATGTGTTAGTGAGTACAACATAGAGAGCCGTTCGCGTTGTCTATCGGTGATGGCGGGTGAGGTATTTCTTAACGGTCAGTCTCAAGTTTTGTCCTGAATTGTATATTTGTCTGGCGTGTCTGGGGTGAGGTGGGAAGCATGGCGTTCATCTGGCTACGTGCATTTACTTAATTCCTGCAGGTGATTCAGATAGGGCTGGCTTAAAGTCAGAAATGACAGTGACGACACTGGTATTGTGCTCAATCCAGATTTTCAGGCCAAGAACATTTTAAGTGGGAGCGCTCATATACGACTATAACGAAAAAGAGGTACGATTCTACACAATGAAAAATGGTCGAATTGCTACCTTTCTGAAGTAACTTCAGAAAGTCGATTGGATCTGGTAGAGAACTGACCAATTGAAGTGTCTTGAATAGCAAAGTTACAGAATCCGAGCTTTTCTTGCCAGCAGCTCTGTATACTGATCAGTGCTAGGAGTCAATTAGCTCCATAACACCGTGCCACATAAAGTCATGTATTCACGCATTCAAAAACGTTGCATTATGGTAATAGCAAAATGAATTATTGCTGTAAACTACATTTCTGGGATTGTAATGTTTAAGAACACGCTAAACACATATCCCAACAGATCATTTAACTATAAATACAATCTTTTTTAGCACGGACTTGTACATGAAGAGCATGAACAGGGGAGGAAGGATAGCTCAGGGGCAACAGCCTGTCTTGGAAGGAAAACAATGCGGCACAACACCCAATCCCGTGCTGTGAAACGATTGGCGGGTATTAAGCGCGTTACAAATGAACAATAATGAAATGGAATACATTTAAAATGATAACCTATGGCCACTAGTAACATGTTCTATTTGATTAACATTTTGAGACACAAAATCCTACTAATACACAGACATCAATAATTTCCTTGCGCTTGAAAATGTTATCCCCAATTCGTTCCCTCAATGTGTTTGTTTACACGTGGAGCTTTGAAGAAGGAAACATACCAAGTACCTTACAAATGCCACTGATGCATATGTCTCTACTGTCTGCCCTTTCATAGCAGGGAGTACCATCCACGACTTCATCCAGCATTTTGTCAGCAAAGTGGCCATCGTTGGGGCGACAGTGCAGTTCACAAGGATTTTCTAAAGAGAAAGAAACAAGATCACAATTTCAGGTTGTAGGAACATCTTTCATCAAAGTGCATATCACACAATGGCATGGCCTTTTGATTGTCAATACCTGTTGTACATTCGCCCTCATTCTGAGCACAGTGTCATTCCCTGTTCATTCTCAATGGAAGCATTTGCCCTCATTCTGATCACTAAATGGTATGGCCTTTTGTCATGGTGCATGTTGAAGTGTGGGGCTAAGTGCAGTCTGCACCTTAGAGGCACTGTGGACGGATACCTGATACCTGGATTACTTTGGCTTTCTTGGCTCCGCCTCCTTCTTGAGGATTTAAACAACAGCGTTGCGCGTAGTGCACCTTTTCGTGAAGTGCGAGGCTAAATACAGTCTGCAGTTGGCAGGTGGTGAGAGGCACTGTCTTTCCCAACTGAGACCAATGGACTCTGTGCAGCGGCGTGCAACCTACAGGTTGGTCCCTGCGTATTCTGAGATTGGGGAACACGAGGGGAGGCCTTCTTTCTCCTATATCTTGTATGAGGCCTTTTAATGTGTGATCTAAGAAGCAAATAAATCCTGAGATGGGCCTATAGGGGCAAGGAATTCTACCCCTCCCCCGCCCCGGCCTCCCATAGACAGTATAGACTTGGATAAATGGATTCCCGATGCCAGAAAAATATAATTGACTTTTTCAAGGGTAAAGTCCAGACGGAAAGTCTATCAGCCAAGGAGACATTGTGTTTTGAAAATGATGACTGTACTTTGGTAGCACCTGACACGACAGGAATAGCGGGTGAGGGTGATTCGCCTTCTAAGTTGGCTGATGTTATTTTGACATTGGAGGTAATAGAAACAGATGTCCCAGTAGCATCAGGCCAACCAGATTTTTCTCTATGTAACACTCCAGAGATTTGGAAAGCCTGTCTGGGGGACTCAGTGCTTGAAACCCATACGCTGTCATCTACTCATGTATTTCAGTGTAGTTCTTCAGATACCCACTATTCAAGGCATCTGTTAGTTTAGGTCCAACTTCCCTCTCCACCCTGAACTTAGTGCTCACTTCGATTTTGAACCTGTACGACAATAAACACCTCGAAGTAAAAAAAACACATTAAAAGCCATATGGCAGTTCAGGCTAGCCTTGACTCCATGATTTTCGGAAAGGATCTCTGGAACACTAGTATTATACAAAATACAGATTTGAATTGCCAAAGAGACGAGCCTGAGGAAATGAATGCTGATATTAGTGAAGGAAACAGGAATATTGTATGGAGGCAGTAAGGGCAACGGCACTATTAAGTAACTTTGAACTACTGGAGGTCAGACCAGTGTGTTCAGGGATTGGAAAGCAACTAAAAAAAGGGAAGCATGAATACAACATCCTCTAGAATATTTCTGAGAGCCCTTGTTATCCCAGAAATATGAGGAATATGTACATACTATGCCAGTAAGGCATGACAAAGCTGGTGAGAGGGGAAATAAGGGAAGAAAGCACATGTTCCTCAAATAAGAGAGGAGAACAGTGATCTTTCTATTATGATTGACCATGTACAATTGCTGCCTTAAGTTCCCCTAAATAAAGACACAGTGGTGGTGGAACCCATGAATAAAAATAGGTTTGGAAATGTTGAGGAGAGTATACCAACTAGATTAAAAGAAATGAATTACCATTTTGGGTCCGAAACCTCAACTGTATCATCAGATCCACCTCAGGGATAATCACAAGGGCCTAGTCTACACAAGATTTACCGTCACCACCGGAGAACCTTCAGTTTTTAGATACATTGATCATGGAAGTGGTTCTATCCCCAAATGGACCACTCCAAAACCAGTCGGACAGAGTTACTAAAGATCTCCAAACTAAGAGGGTGTTTGCAGGGCTGTTTCCAATAACTTGAGGTGCTCTAAGATGAATAAAAACACAACCCCTGCATTACAGTGGAATATGTCCTACAGGATGCAAACAAGCCCTTAATTGATAGATCAAACATATTGGGCTGATCACCACTAGAGACATAGAACTGGTTGATTTTCTATGTGATCCACGTGCATACCTGGTGTCTCTAGAAATACCCTCAAAAGTGATTAGACAAATGCTATTGCCAGAAGTTGAAAGTTTTAGGGCAGTGGGATATGATATAGCACCATTCCCTGGGGGCCAAAGGCAAAACCTGATGTCTCCAATTCATTAAGATCCTGGTTTATTGATTGGCCCAGAGATTGTACTTTATTCACCTATTTGTGTTAAAGATATATTGGAGACTGCAGGATGGAGGTCAGTTAATCCACGTGTTAACCAATGGCGAAATTGTAATAATTGGCTATAGGTTTCTGATATTATTAAGAATTCAAATAAGTTACATTCTCGGGTGGGGAATGTCTTTAGAAAACGCTGTCATTTTAAGGTGGTATCTTGGAATATGAGGGGCCATAGACTTTTACATGGTAATCAGGCTTTTTGTGGTGTAAGATTTTCAGATTCTCCTATTGCAGGAAACGTGGCTATTGAAACAAACTCAAGTAGATGGTTTTAAAGTAATCTCTCAATTGGCAGCATGGGGTGCAGTGGGCCTGTCATCTGGTACTCTCCTAATTGCAACCAGGAATTATTTTAGGCTTAAAATAGGTCAGGTATGGGGCATACCGGATCTGTTAGCTATGGAATCTATATAGATTAAGTGCTTTAGCAAAGTCCATTACTATTTTAACCATAGATGTGTATTGGAATCCTGCTAAAAAACATGGCTCTCTGTACCTTGAGAATCTTAATGCCATGTCTTTGCAAAGACATTTTGGTTGGGTGATTTTAACTGGTGATTCTAATTCCTACCGGCTCTGAATTGGATAATGACTTTGGGTGTAGCTCTTTGATTGAAACAAAGAAAAATAAATTGAATGGTGATTCATGATGCAGTAAGCATGCACCAACATGTGTTTACTCCCTCTTTCCCCACAGGCCATCCCAACCCCTCTGGTCCCCAACTGTGATGTTCCCCTGTGTCCCCCCTTCTTGCATACAGGTGTTGCCTGTTTTGCTTGATTCTTTTACCCTGCTCCCTCTGCCCCCTCCAGCCTACTTCTGCAGGAGTCTGCCATGATACATTCTGGTTCACCATCACCGTCTTGTGGCCAATGCTGGATTTGACTTTTATGCACTTCATTGATTCACAGTGCATCAATCTTTAACATACTGGCCCTGAATCAATCTGTTCACATTTTCATCTTGTATCCAGGTTTGCAAAATTTTGTGTTATTACTGACTTCTGCAATTGTATTTGCTTTCCCCTCTTGTTTCTCCACTCTTTTTGACTGCTTACTCTCTGTTCTCTCCTCCTTTCCCGTCTCCCTTTTCCTATCTCCTCCGCTTACTTTCTTCTATGCACTTACTCTATCAGAATTGTCCCTGGACCTAGTATGATAGCAACCTCATCTGTCTCCTCCCCCTACTTGTCCCCCCTCCCTCCAGCACTACCTGAAAAGTCGTCAGGCCTAGTAAGAGAGAGGAGGAGAGAGTTGAGATGTATAACATCATGCTCTGTAGCACAAATATAAAAAATCCAATTGGTTAAATGATGTAAACAGTGCTATAAGAACTGGATAGCCCATCATTGACATTTGCTACAGACAGATGCTGAATTAATGCTATTAGTGATCACATTAAATCATAAAATGAATTGCTGGTCTCTTATTTTATGGAGTGAGATCAACCTGTGATGCAGATTAATCCGGTCCAGCAGCAACACTGGAAACTGCAATGGAAATTGATTGAGGATCGAACCAATTGTATAAAAAATGCAGTTTACATTTTCTCCAACAAAATATCCTTCTTCTGATTAAAGGCATTAGTAACCTGAGAGCAGTTGGACCGAAAGGTCTGTCCAATTATACAATCAAAGTAAAAGAGGATCTTTGACCTCTTTCCTTTCAAATCGGCCCTCTCAAGTGCAACTGGACCCTTTTCCTTCCTCTACCTCACTCTCGCCTTGCGGCGTCCCTCAGGGGTCTATCCTCTCGCCCTGGCTTTTCAATATTTACCTTTCCCCCCTGGCCCACTTGATTTCTACTTTTTCTCCTCATTTCCAGTGTTATGCTGACGACACACAGCTCTCCTTTAAGCTTCCTACCTCCCTCTCCTCTCCTTCCTCTCCCATTCCCAACTGTCTGACTGCTATCCAGGCATGGTGCGCTGTTAATGATCTCTGCCTTAATGCCAGTAAATGGAGATCCTTCTCATTGGGACTCCTATCCCCTCCTTCCCTCCTACACTCTGGCTGCCATCATTGGGCCCCCTCACCTTACCCTTGTGTGAGGAAACACATGTGGGTGTCATTTTCGACTCCTACTCTCCTTCTCTCCTCATATCGCTTACTTTGCCAAGAAGGCCCACTATCAGCTTCACCTCCTTAGAATTTCTCCAGAGCTATGTTTCTCTCAAGTCTCTTCCTCAATCTCTTCACTTCGCCCTCTTCAACTGATTCAGAATAGGACTGCAAGACTTGTCCTTGTTCTCAAGCCCAGGGACCGCATCTCTCCAGCCCTAAATTCTCTCCACTGGCACACGCTGTTGCAAGGAACAATTTCAAGACCCTTTGCATCATCCACAAGGTTTTCTGGGGCCTGGAACCCCTCTACATCCAACTCCTTCTTCCTAAATATCTACCTGCTAGATTCCTTCAGTCCTCTAGCTCCAGCTCTCTGCAGATCAGATGTTTCTCCAATCAGAGAGTGGGGGGTAGACCTCTTTCTTCGGCAGGAACCTCCCTCTGGAACGGCCTTCCTGCCCCTCTCCAACTTGAGCCGGATCTCCTTAAGTTCTGGAAGCTCCTCAAGACCTTCCTCTTCTCCTCCTCCTTCCATCTCATCCCCCCATGCTAGTCTCCCACTTCTGCTGTGACTGGTTGCCTGTGTCACTTATGAGTCTTTCTGGGGTCAGGCCCTCTTTGACCAGTCTTCCCCTGCACCCCTTCCTTCCAGCACTTGCCCTCGGGCACTCTTCCCTAACCAACCTACTATCTCGTACTATCCCCTTCCCTTCCTTCCCCCTGGTACTTGCCCTCTTGGGCTTTCCTTGGCACTTGCTCAGTCCCTTCCAATATCCTACCCACCCTGCACTTCCCCCTCATCACCCTCACCCTATCCCATCCCTTCCTCTGACTTCCCTCCTACCCCGCACCTCTTGATACAGCACTTGCATGATCCAAATGTCACAAGGTCTATTAGGACGGTTATTGTTGTTTTCTTTATCCCCTCTGTTCATCCCCCCACCCTCGTTTTTGTATTGTGGTGCCTGGAAATATGTTTGCTGTATAGGCGCCATGCAAATGTTCAATAAATAAAATAAAATAAAATGAAAGGTATATTATGAGTTATTTTATTATTTATCGGCTATGGTAATACTCTGGATTTCTGGAAATCGTCATATGTCGTGCCTCTTTAAAAAGGGCAACCTTGTGGACCCAATAAACTATTGCACAATTACTTTAATTAGATATGTAATATACTTACAGCCTAGACGGCTTTATATATACATATTTACATTACAACACATCATCTAAAACAAGGTTGCACATTACTTGATATTATCTTTCTTTGCTCCTCACAAATAAGATATAGACATAGAAACAGCGCAGGACTACCTTAGTGTATCATCACTCTTCACAATTAAAACAGTACTCATTATCATCCAATATGTCTAATAATTAAAAGGCACCTCCTGACAATTCATCTAAAATCTCAAAACATTGCATATAAAATGTCACCATGAAATATATAAAATTGGTGTCATTGCCTTCCATAAGTTTATGCCATATTCCAGATTTGTTGTCACAGTCAATCTTATTATTATACAAATTTACCCATTTGTTTCTCAAGTTATTTAAACGTTCACAATCTATCAGAATGTGCTCCATAGACTCAATTATGTTGTTGCTGCATAAGTGGGCAGATCTGTTTATCTGGAGGTGTGCTCCCAAAGTTTCAAGAACCAGGCAGCTGTTAAATGTTATCTGTAGATATTGCCTAATGATCTGGCTACTAGGGTAAGCCATCACATAGTTCAGAATAGAAACACGCGGCATCATGTAAGAAATAAATGGCCCACTGTTCGCATTTGTTTCTAGTTTGACTAGGTTGGACTCATAGCTATAACTTGCCATTTTCTGTTTTAGCCATCTTTTACATGACCAAGTTTTATCGATGCCACTGTTTCGACTATAGCCGGTAAGCCAGGTCGTATGAGTCTTCCCAATCTTGGACATGGTGCCCATATATTCATATGCTTCTATCAATGCAAACGCTTTCAGAAAGCTGACAATGATAGTGCCATTATCCAGGGATAACAATATTTCATACCATAGGGTAACTCTGGAAATGAACACAGTCATGGTTCCCTTAATATTGAACTCCAACCAGAGGAATTCTACTGAGAGACTCTTCAGCATTCTGAATAGTATTGTAAGCATGTTTGCTTTGAAACAACTTAACTCATTAGCTAGAGTATGCCCCCGCACTTCAACACCATACATTAAGAGAGGCATAATCTTAGCAGAATACAATAGTAGCATAGTCTGAATGGATATCCCTCCTTGACGACCAACAAAGGAACTCAATGCATATATTATTCTCATGCATTTGTTTTTACTCTCGTTCCATTGGCACTTCCATGTTAAATTGTCTTCCACAATCACTCCCAGATATTTGTATTGATTGACACATTCAACGGGCATTCCATAATACTTCCACACATACCTTGAGCCAGCTTTTGTGGCTTTCCCCTTAAAGATCATGACTTTCAATGTACTGATATTCACTTTAAGGCCATTATCTTTAGCATATGTATGCAGACTCACTAATAGTTTTTGGAGACCCTTTTGGGTTTGGTCTAATAACAATAAATCATTGGCGTAGCGTAGCCAAATTATTTTCGGATTGCCAATCTTGAATGTGAATGACTCCAAACTGGAGAATGCTGCTGGCAGATCGACTATGTAGAAATTAAACAGGGTTGCTGCCACTATGCATCCCTGTTTAACACCTCTTCCACTGGGGAAAGACTCAGATAGTTTGCCTTCGCCATCAAGAAGTACTCTTGTAATGGTGTCCTGATAGAGTAGCATGATCATGTTCAATTAACCTCTGGTGATGTCCTAAGTTATCAGCTTTGACCCTAATCTATTGCACAAAACAGTGTTGAAAGCTGCGCTAAAATCAATGTAGGCATGATATACCGCAGATTTTTTCATCAAATTTACATATTCCACTGCTGACACTAATATCAGCAGATTGTGGGTTGTGTTAGAATCGAATCCTAATTAGATATAGAGAGCAAGATCTTCTCCTCTTTAAATCTGAAAGAAGTGGAAAACTGGGCAGTTAAGGCTGGGTGCCTTTTTAGAAACCAAACAGGTTTCCATAAAATGGATGGTCCATCACTCAGTTCATTAATCTTAAGCGTATTTAAGAATATATACACCAGGCAAGACTCCTCAAACCTCCATGTGGGTTTTATTGACTTGTCCAATGTTCTAGATGCTATAAATCTAGACAGTTTATGAACCAAGTTGGTAAAACGTGCCCTGCCTCCAGGTCAAGGTGAGGCTTGACCTGACAGGGAATGTAAAGGAAATGATTCCCGCAAATAACGGGCTGAGGCAGGGTTGCGTATTGGTCCCCTGTATCTGACATTTACATTTCGGAATTAGGGGCAGCCATAGAAGAAAATGCTTTGTGCTCCCCACCGTTGGGGAAACTAGAATATGAGGGTTAGCCTATGCGGATGGCATTCTACTGCTAGATCACACCCATAGGGTCTTAGAGAAGATGCTAGCAGCTTTACACTCCTATGAAATAGTTCATGAGCTCTTAGAAAAACAAAACTAAGATACAAATGTTGAGGTTCTCCTCTAATAGGAGGAAAATGGGATTTACATGCACAACGTGATGGCCTAGGCGTTGAGGAAGAGAGACTCCTTGAAGAGGTGGGTCTTGAGGTCTTTTCTTTTTTTTGTAGGAGCATGGGGGTGAGTCTGATGCAGGCGGGGAGGAGGTTCCATAGTCTTCGGGTGTAGGCAGAGAAGGCTTGTTTTCTGGTCCTTTCCCTTTTGCATCGTATTTAAAATCTGCATGGGTCCTGGCTTCTGGTGGGGTGCTGTCCATAGGAGATGCTTAGCTTCTCCACAAGTTAGCTGGGTGACTTGAGGGGGACTGCCTTGTAGATGATGCAGCATGACTTAAACGTGTTTTGTGCATGCAGTGGGCGACAGTGAAGGTCGTGAGGACTGTGGTGATGTGGGCATATCTCTGTAGACCATTGATGAGGTGTGAGACTACATGTAGGACACTTCTCAGGGGCATTTCTGTATGTTTGCTGTACAGTTGCCCTTATCTGAGCACACAATGGCCTTTTGATCCTCAATGATTGCTGTACATTTGCCATTTTTCTGAGCACACAATGTCCTGGCCTTTTGATTCACATTGCTTGCTGTACATATTTGCCCTCATTCGGAGCATACAATGTCTTAGCATTTTGATTCTCAATTCTTGTTGTACACATTTTCCCTCATTCGAAGCACACCGTTTCACAACCTTTGATTCTCAATATTTGCTGTACATGTGTCCATATTCTGAGCACATAATGGGCTGACCTTTTGATTCTCAATGCTTCATGTACGTGGGCCCTCATTCCGAGCACACAATATCATGGCCTTTTGATTCTCAATGCTCACTGTAAATTTGTCCTCATTCTCAGCACACAATGTCATGGCTTTCTGACACTCAATGGTTGCTGTAATTATACCCTCATGATGAGCACACAATTTCATGTACTTTTGACTCTCAATGTTTGCTGTACATTGTCCCTCGTTCTGAGCAGTCAATGTCATGGGCTTTTGAATGTCAATGTTTTCAGTACATATGCGCTCATTCTGAAAACAACATGTGGTAATGGAGATACGAGTTGTAATAGTACTGGCCGCGGGCCCAACAGCCCACCTGTTCCCAATCCATCTGCTCCAAATCATGAACGAAAGTATAAGCTGAGAAAGGTTCAGTAAGCCATTAACAAACAACTAAACAACTAAAGGCCATATGGTTGTCATTAAGAGAAGCATAGATTTTACAATACAAGTACAGCCAAGCAGTTTACATGTAGAAGTAGTATGTAGTATAGAGATGGACAGGTAGAGAAAGTTGCTGCACGAAGAACACTTGCATGTAGACATGAATAACACTCACATGTAAACATGAAGAACACTCGCACATATACATGAAGAACCCATATGGGATACATTACTCACCGTAATCGTATTTCTGATGCTTGTACCTGCTTAGATTCACATGCAGTGCATAGGCCGACATCTAGTGGAAGCTGCGGAGAATTACAGTTGTTTTTCGAAACTCAAAAATGGGCGTCGACACAGGGCGTGCCAGTAATATTATCCCTAGTGTGACGTCCACTGTACCCAAGATCCCTCACGCGTCTAGGATCCTCAGATTGTATTTTTTCTGACATGAGGTAGCATGAGGAGTAGCGTGAGTACAGATAATCCAAGCAGATAGACAGAAAGGTAAGACAACAAGCAATCATGCGCCTTCTCTCGGAGGGGAGGAAGGGTGGGTCGCATGTGAATCTAAGCAGATACAAGCATCAGAAATACGATTACGGTGAGTAATGTATCCCTTCTGAGGCTTGTGGAATCTGCTTAGATCACATGCTGTGCATAGATTAGCGAGCAGTACCAGAAGAAGGAGGTGGGATGTGAGAAGGGTCATGAGCAAATAAGTGTCTTAGAACCGCTTGTCCCACTTGTGTATCTGCCTTGGAATGGGTGTCAATGCAGTAATGCTGAGTAAAAGTGTGAATAGAGCTCCAAGTAGCTTCTTTGCAAATGGTGTCAAGGGGTACATTTGCAATGAAAGCCAGAGTGGCCCCAATGCCTCTAGTAGAGTGGGCCCTTGGCGTAAAATGCAGAGTCTTTTCAGAGAGTGAGTAACACAGCTGGATACAGTTAATAATCCACTTCGAGATGGCACCCTTAGAGACGCGATCCCCCTCTCTGCCTGTAGCTACGGAGACAAACAGTTGATCTGTTTTCCTTAGCGGTCTTGTTTTATTTACATAGTAGAGGACCTCCCTACGCACATCTAGGGTGTGTAGTTTCACCTCAGCCGAGCTTTGCGGGTTCTGGAAGAAAGCCGGAAGCTCGATGGACTGGTTTACATGGAATTTTGATATAAATTTAGGTGAGAACCTAGGGTGCGTAAAACCAGTTTGTCTTTATGAATAGTAAAGAAGGGATCCTGCACTGACAGAGCCTGAATTTCACTGACCCTTCTTATAGAAGTAATAGCTACTAAGAAGGCCGTTCAAACGGCCGACCAATTGAAGTCTGTTCTTCTTATTGTAGTGGTGTAGTGGAATGCCAACCAATAGCGTGTTAGATGCTAGTGTATTATCTGTAGAGGGTTCACCCTAGAAGGGGTTATGAGTTGTAGAAGGACCAATTATAAAGGAGGCACTTATAGATAAATATATATCCTGTACGCTAATAGAACTTTGTCTTGATTGACTAATAATGAAATCAATTGTGATGATTTTCTCTATTAAAAGTTGTTGTTCTTAACGCCATTTTAAGATTGTTTTTTGTACACTCTCCCAGCAGCTGTTTGTACTTTGGAATAAAGCTAGGTTTTTTCATGCACTTCGAGTTACTCCCTTTATTGAATATGTTCCTATATTGGTGTATTTGGGCCTATCTTAACACCAATGTCATGGACTTTTGATTCCCAATGTTTGAAGTACACTTGCCCTCATGCTTGCCCTCATTCTGAGTTTGGCAAACTAGTTTACAGTTACTGCAACTTGGTCTAGCCTATTTACTGCCAGATTATGAGTCATTGAATGGTGATTTTAAGGCCTCCACTGAGGATTTGGTGATTTGGTTGATTATCATAGGTGATAATTCTGCCCCCTGTAAATAATAATGTGCATTTTGCATTTATTTAGCACTAAGAACCTTCAGCCATTTGAGCACTGCTTATTATTACCCACTGTGTGTGGTGCTCATTTATGGACCTCGGAAGGATGAAAGGCTGAGTTTGACCCTGCTGGGAGTCGAACCTGCATTAGCAGGCCCTGCATGGATGTCAAAGCGAGCACTCTACTCGCTTTGCTATTTGACCGGCTTAAATATGCCATTTATTGGCTTGAAGAAGAGGATTTACCTCCAGCAACTTACACAAGGTAAATGCTTCACTTCAAGATCATTGTTGGAATTCAAGAGTGATGTAAAACTGGCTGCTATTCCATTACTGGCCAGAAAATGTGGTAGTAAAGTAATACCAAATAAATGTATCACACTACCAAACGTGGAATGCATTCAATTCTTTGAGGGTGGGGATTTAAGTTCTCTTGCTCTTATTTAACAAAACACTTGCTGCTACCTACAACCCATGTAGGGCCTTATTACAAGGCCATAGGTAGTGTGATAAACAGGCTGCATGTAGATGAAAACCTGCATGATATGATATGATATGGCATTTATAAGGCGCCTATAATTAAGTGTTTTAAGGCACGACAAGGCAAGGGAGGGGAACAGAAGGATGACAAGACAACAATCTTACTAGGCCAAGTGACAAGAATGCGCAAGTGCAGGGGAGAGGGGTGGGGAATAGTGCCAGGGTAAGGGGAGGAGGGGCAAGTGCCAGACACAGGATCAAAAACAATAAGTAGTGTGGCCAGCAGGTGGCAAGTGCAGGTGGCAAGTGCAAGGGTTAAAAGTGCAAACAAAATGTGTCTAATAAGTGAAGGTAAGGGGACTGAAGGGTTTGCAGATACAGACCCCAGTGCACGGTTAGCCAGGGGCGCAGTGCAGGTGTGCAACTGGGCAGGCAGGGATCTGGGCCCAAATTCAGAGGTTAGCCATGTGACCAGTGCAGTAATAGAACAGGAGATAAGCAGGGGAGAGGAAGAGAGAAGGCAGAAGCAAAGAAGAAGGTCTTGAGTTGCTTCCGGAAACAGATATGGTTCTGCTCAAGTTTCAGAGAGGCAGGGAACCTGTTCCAGACGGAGGCATCAACCGAAGAAAGAGATCTGCTCCCAACTTGTTGCTTGGCGATGCGACTGGCTCTTAGGGAGTTGGAGGTGTAGGAGAGAAGTGCTTGCTTAGGAAGATATTTCCGAAGAGAGAGTTGGAGGTACTGTGGTCCCAGGCCCCTGAAGGCCTTGTGGACAATGCAGAGGGTCTTGAACTAAAATCTGTGAGCCAATGGAGAGATTTCAGGGCTGAGAGATACGATCCATGGGCTTGAGGGCAAGGACACTTCTCGCATTCCCATTCTGGATGAGTTGTAGAGGACCCAGATTAGAGGCAGACAGATTTAGAAAGAGGCTGTTGCAGTAGTCCAGTCTAGAGAGAACAAGAGCTCTGAATACAGTGAGTTTTTATTGACTCAATGAATTTGAGAATGATATTGCATACAGCAGTACACATGCATAGTTTTAAAACAAATCATCAAGAGGCATTTGACTGTCCACACATTGGTAAATAAAGCATGCAGTGTTTTTTTCAAAGCAATCTGTGGTACTTTTTGCCGGATTGTGTGTTAGAAAACGACAAGACTCCTTCTAAAATGTATCTTCAGCTAATTGGGGAGTTAATGAGTGGCAGTTGAGGCCAAATCAGGAACATGCAGAGTCCATCACCTGCAAAATAGCACACCACTGCCATATCATGTTCCAAATACCAAAAATGATCATATAAAATGGTGTATCGCTAAACCAGCATGTGCATGAGCAGATACTTTCACTTTGATAGAGATAGCTGTAGGTCCTGCAGGAGTGGAACAAGATCCATGAAAGAGAATGGGAATGGGGAGGATGTTAAGATGTCCCTAGACTCAAACCATTACCATGGGCATGGACTATGAAGCAACTGATCATCCTTTATTGCCTGGGTAGGAGTACCACCGTACATATCCAGCATCTGACTGAGGAGGGACACACAAATTGCCATCAACATCTGAAATGCAATGCTCCATCTCCTCAATGTATTGTTGGTCCTCAATTTCGGTGCCAATGGCACTTTGTGACACTCCTTTGGCATACTATGCATATTGCCAGAGAGCACATTTTCTGGTGTCCTGGCCCAGGTCCTAGAAACACTCCTGCAACATGACCATAACCAAACCACACGTTCCTTCCCAGCAATCAGATTATCCTCAACACAGCATGATCATTCAAATGATGTGTGATGCTGATCTGTAAATCACGCACTCATGCGCCCAGTGTTACAGACCCACTTATTCTGTGCAGCCACATTTTTAGCATTTATGGATACCAACATGGGCTGACATTCATGGTTCCTGGTTATGTAACAAAACTGCAATCGTGGTGGCAGGACAAACTATCAGCATATATACTGCACATTATATGGTTGTGTCTTGTTTACTCATTGTTATGTGTAACCTGTCTCTTAAGTTTATCGATATTTTATTCAATTTTTAATTCTCTTACTAAGGTTTATTTTTTTCCTACTGCATCACAATACAGGCTGCAATCTCTTTACTCCTTTAAGTAAAATTATGGTTTTCCTCTGGGAAGAGGTAGAGACCGCACGTTAGAATTATAAAATGGTTGCGTCCTGGATTTCCCGCTTACTTACTAACTAAACGACAAACTATCACCCATCCATCCGCAAATCAACCCTGTGTCCTACATTTACGGCTTCTTTTTGTTCCTGCACTGTCAACACGTCACACACTACCTCCTGAACACATACTCGCATATATGCAAGCAAGCATGCCATGTGCAGTGGTGAGAGTTATCAATTTGAACACTGAACTGGTGTCAGGTGCAAAGGGCACGCTTCATTCACAAAATCTAGGAAGGATATTTGCCTGAAGTCATATTGCTGTGTACCTCTAACACAAGGCCATGACCATATATTTGGATAGCTATATATTCTCATATACTTCAGGTGACTCAGGATATTATTTGATTCCCTTGCTGCTAATACCTTTCCAATATCCTGAGACCCAATAGAATTACTGGTCTAATTAGATTCAGGTGTTGCTGAAGGATTTTAACTGTCCTCAGGCACAGCCCTGCAAAGATGTGGAAAACCATTATTATGTGCTGTGTTTTACACAACCGATGCACGTGCCAATGGCAACTCAATGTGACTTCCAGGCAGATAATGATGATAACGATCATGTGGCACCAGTGCTTAAATTGTGGAAAAAATAAGTGCCAGGCTCCAATATTTTCTAGAATTCCAGTGATATTGTGGGTGCGCATATTTCCACACCTGCTGCCACCACCCATAACTGCGCCACACAGTGTGGACATATTTGGGGTACACTACAGCTGGCACCTGCTCCTTGTGGTTTATGGATGGACTGACATTTACCAATTCATAATTAAAATGAGTCTGAGACAATAAGTGCCAGGGCTCAAAAATAAGGGCCAGGGGTGAGCCCTGGAAAACACTCCCAAAGAATAAGCACTGTCTGGTACATCTGAGAAGTTCAGTTAGATAGATGAGCATAATCATTGCCAAGAACTACTAGAAAATGCATGGAAAACAATATAACCAATATGGATTCCTGGGTCTAACAATGTAGAATACTGTGCTTATTCCCCACAACAAACAAACATCCTATGTGACAACTGAAAACATCCACCCCAGCAACCAGGGCCTCCCCAACAACAATCTCCAAACATGGCTCCTAGTCCCTCCACCCACCACTCCCTCCCTGACAACAATACCCAAACAGTGCCTGTTCACCCTACACCACCAATTCTTTCCCAAGAAGACTTCCTCTTTATTTTCATGGCCAAGCATTATAATGGATCTCGTTAACGTTAAACACATCACAGAGTCATTCATAGGGAAAGAAGGAGTGGAGGAGATACTATCCCCCACCTCAGTCTTGTTGGGGCAAGAGAGTAGTAGTAGTAGTAAAACGTTTGTAATTTGTATAGCACCGTTATCCCATTAGTATGGCCTCGACATGCTTATGGTGGGAAAGCCCTTGGGGGACCGAAGTCCATGATATGGGAACATTGTCAGAAGGTCTAGAATGCATGTGGGCATTTGTCCAAGATAGGGAGTTAGGTTGGCTGACCCAGCTCCAGTCAACTATCCATGATGGTCAGGCATGCGGATGGGTGCTCATGTGGTCAGGACACTGCAAGAGACTTGTTATGTGTCCAACTAGACCGAATTTGTGTTGTGGACCTTGCTGCATTCTAACGGCAGAGGTTTTGTGCTTTGTGTTTTAGTCTGGTGAATGAAGGTGAAACATTATGTGTCCACCTAGACTGAATTATTGTCATAGGTTGTCGCTGCATTCTGATGCATGTACGTGAGTAGCCGTGCCTGCTGCATATGTCCACCGAAGTGTTGTATGAATTCGTACCACATTTGTGAATTTGTACCTTGTGTTTTTGATGTAGCTGTGTGACAGACTACCCTCATGAACCCTCTAAACCCAAGGTGACAGCTCTCTCCACCCACTCAGAGCTCCTGGAACCATGAGCCATGCCATATGATTTATTTTCCTATTTTTAGTAATGTTTAATGTGCTGCCAGAAGATCTGGGGATATACGTGTGCTGGGAGAATGGGAACCTTCTCACTCTAGGATCATACACAGATAACAAACAACAATGAACAGGCTCATCAGAGACCTAGATTACAACCAACAGACTGCCTACTCTCACACCTATCTAAACAAGAATATTTTCAGTTCTTTATTGAAAACCTCCAAGGATTCACATTTTCTCAAATCAGGAGGAATCACATTCCAACATTTTTTAGCATCCACAAAGAATGTGCTCTTACTCACTAAGGAAAGCTTGGTTCTAGACACCTCACGCAATTTGGATTTACTCAATCTAAGAATCTTACCTGCTCTTTTCTTTGTTAACCTTTCAGCTAGATGGCTCGTTCATATGACAGCTTTGGATAGCTCTGGCTGCTTCCAGCCCTTCAATTGCCCTGTCCTTCTGTTAAGATTGCTGCACCAAATTCATTTGGATAGCCAGTTGTACATCCACCTGTCTTTCTTCTAGACATTTCTGGGCACTGTGCTGCTACTCCATTGCAGAATCCTCCACATCACCACTCAATGTTGCACACTAGGGGAATGGCGATCATCGAGCCATATCAGTGGAGAAATGGCCCAACTACAGCACACACAAGCTCATCACCATCGTAATGATCATCAGGACTTGTGAAAATGGAACCCTGATGATAACGATGGGGAGGTTCCAGTATCTCTTCTTATCCCTGATGATCTTGGCCCCCTGTTAAAGGTGTAGCCAATGGTTCCTCACTCATACAACTTGTTGGTTCAGCCTTCATTAGCAGCGGGAAGGTGTGATTGCCCTTGTAGGTGGTTTCATATTGGCAACCATGCTGTAACAAACAGTCTGGCTAGACGTGGTAGGTGATGCATCAAGAGAGGGTACAGGGACTGGGGTGAGGGTACTTGGGATGCTAGTAGCAGTTCTGCAGGTGAAGAGTGGAAAACCATCAATTCCGGCAGTAGTGATCCTTGCAGTGACAGTGTTGCAAGTGATGTTCTATGTGATGGCAGGGCTGGCAGTGATCTCTGATGTAGCAGTAGTGGTTTGAACAATGATGCTGTTATAGATGCCGGACCATCACTGACACACGACTTTGGGCCTCTGAGAAATGCAGATGGCCTAAAGTGAGCAGATGCATGAGAAGTTGCTAAATAATAATGCCATTTGTAGGCAGCTTTCAACCTGCCAATTGAATATGGGAGCCTGCTTGCTTCATTTGGCTGTCTTTTGCCTGGTTTGAATGCTCTGTTTTTAAAGAAAATATGCATTCTCTTAGTGGGATCGTCCTCTGCTTTGTTGGGTGTCCTGACCCACGTTTAAGCTATCATGCTGCAACATTTGGTGCTGTGGGCTTAGAAAATTCAAGATGGCGGAAAACCCACATGTGCGCTGAAATCCAGGAAAGCTGCGCAGTTTGTGCGCACACTAAAATGGTTGCCTCACTTGCCACCCACCAGTGCGAGAATGAAAGGCTGGGTTGCCATGAGGGAAATGGGTTGCCAAAGGAAAAACAGTAGCGCCGGTTAGCTTCAAAGCGCTTTAAAATCACCATTGGACTACCCGCACAGTAGTCTGAAACCATTGGGAGTGGCAATGCTGATTGCCAAAAGCAAACCCATAACTGTTGGGAATTCATTTTCTTAAATCCCAAAAATGGGTGCAGTACCAGTACTCACCACTATCCAAAAGCCGGCAGTTTAAAACCACCCTGTGTTTCTCTGAAGGCAGGCTCAAACTGTCTATTTTAAACATTGCAACACATATAAAAACTCACTGGACACCAGCAGACATTTGGTAGAATGGAGTGTTGTGTGCCTACAAAATCTGGGAAATGAAGAGCCCAAAACAATGCTTATAACAAAACTGCTATGGAGTCAGCAGTTTAAGTTGCACTGGATTGAAAGACACTAAAAAAAAAAAAATCTAAATGTTTAAATTGACTGAGTGACCTACTTTTGAGTGTCACATAGGTTGCAATTGTTTAAATGTCATAGTTTTGCACTTAGAATCAGCATTCTAGCTGCATGTGTAAAATTGCAAGTTAATTTAAAAAGCAACAAATAACATGACAGTAGCTGAAAGTCTGGCTTAAGGAACTTGATTCTGCCTGGCAACTACCCCCATCAGGAGTGAAATTTGAGTCACCACTGTGTTCCCAGGCCAACCTTCCTCTTGCTGCCCACTAAGGATATGCCATCTATCTGATAACTGAATTACCTGGGCTCTGCAAGAGAGTGGACAAAGCCCTCTTCACTCAGGCAAAGGTTTTTATTACCGCAGTCGTAAAATGTAGCTTCCTCTTGGCAGGAGCTGGGAGGAGCACTGCCTGTGAGAGCAAGCTGGCTTGGCAGAAACTGGAAAGACTGGTTTCTATACCATGTGACCTGGGAAACCACACCCATTTGGAGCCAGAACATAACTTTAAAAAGATGAATAACTCATAGAGCGGACATGTGAAAATTTTATAAATGACACCATAATTCTTGTGATTTTTCTGCCCACATTTTAAGAGGTTTTTAGAACCGGTGGCATGTTCAGGGGGGTGTCAGCGGAAAAGTGGATATTACTCTAAATGTGTGCATGTTAAAAATCTGAAACTTCATCAGTTAATGTCCCTACTCCCTGCACACATGTATGTAAAGTTGGGTCCATGTCAGAAATTGAAAAAGCAGTTAAAAAGTCAATTATGTACCCTCCCTGAATGCAAGCTCCTAGAATGAGCAGATTTGGACAGAGACATGGCTAGATTCAGCCACACCATGTATATGTAATTTCAAACAACTGTGTAACTCTGAAGTATGTATTTTGATCATATATAGATTTGGGTGCACAGATGATAAGGGAGGTTGTTTCAAGAGATCATAAAATGACATCCCTCTGACTCACAGTTCAGTTCGCCAATCAGGGGACGAATGGAAGTTTGACCAATTAGAAGCTGAGAGAGAGGTAGGGTCAGTGATGCTAGAACACACCCACATTCTAAACACATAAAAGCAGACAGACAGGACAGATAGGGACCTTCCAAATCCATCTGCAGCGGGACGCTCTGCCGGAAAAATCCATACTTACCTCCATCAACCTCCAGAAAGCCAAACTAGAGACTTCAATCTATCCAGAACTAAGAGACCAGACCAGAGAGAAAGCAGTGCTGTACCCAGAGAGACCCAGACCAGCAGAGAGAGCTGGCCCAGATCACTGTGAAGTGCAGAGGCCAGACCAGACCAGACCAGAGTCCAGTCTAAAACCCTGACCAGATCCGTGATGAGGCCCATTTAATTCAAGAATATAGTGTGAGTACCCAGCAGAACTGTGTAGAACCAATCTCTTAGTTTAAATTCATCTAATTCAATCTATTTAACCTAAGTAGAACTTCCTCCTAGCTGTCACTTGTCATTTTCTAGTTGCAAGCTGCACTTGTCTTTTGAGCTTTTAAAATTTCAAATCTGAAAAACGACCTTTATTTAATCGCTCATATCTCCGCGACCGTTTGTGCTAGAGACTTGCAATAACTTTCATCTGATAGCTTAGAATCGTAGCTTTGAATCGCACCTAGAACCGCATTCCTACCCCTTATAGTTTTACCGCAATCGCGGAACACGCATCCGCGAATTTTACCGCGATTTGCAATTTCTTCACATGTAAAAACTGCTGCTGTTTGCTTTCCATTTGCCAGAAATTCGTTTAACCTGCTAACTATCCCTGCATCATTGCTAGTGTGAGCCTGGACTAATATTAACTAGATACCACTCACCCTGAACCTCTGAAGGGGAATTAAAAGCGTTTCCAGCATATTTCTCATTCATTGCCAGCACATATCAAAGCAATTTGGGCCTGTGATTTCAAAACTCCTATCTGTTTTCTGTTGTCTAAGCTTGCTGGATTGAACTGATTACATTGATTGCATTTCTGAGAACTGTGTGCTTTCCTCCCATTTTCTCGCATTGCATAAAGAGGGGGGGAGTGAATAGCCAGAGAAAAGTGATTACATTGTTTGGTTGAAATCATATTGAGTATTTTCTATACTGCATTTCATTCATTCAACCTTGCATTTCCTTGAACCCTATAAAGCATTCTCTACCACATTATACTTCTGTACCTATTTACCAGTGTGCTACCTTATCCATTTCTTGTCAACTCCTTATTGATTATAGAGAAGCGTGTTAGTGCCAGATTCTCCGTTGTTGATCTTTATCATATCAGATTAAGTGTGCTATTCAATTATTAATTTATTATAAGGTGTGATCTATATATATATTTTAAATTATCAAATAAACCTTTTAAACTTGCAAAACAGAACTATTTCTTGGCTCAGTGGGGTCAGGGGGATTCCAAGAGAGGGGTGTTATATAGGGGTAGTCATCCAGAACGCATGAACTGGACCTAAAGATATATCAATAAGGGTTTTCATTCAGTATTATAGACTAGGCGTTGACTTAGCTGTAGTGTTGAATTGAATCCTCTTACAAATTGGGGGCTCGAGCCGAGACGTTGGGTTAGATTTACCACTTGTGCAGCTTAATACAGTGTGCTAACTGACGGGATACATACATCCGGTCGGATCACCACGCTGCATTACGCTGTGAAGCATACCTCAAAAGGGACACTCCAAGAAAAGTTCTGTTCTGCAAAAATAAAATACAAACTTCTGTAAGTCAGGACAGAGACCAATCTCTAGAATGACGACCTTAGTAGACATGAAAATAGCCAGAGAGCACCTCTTGCATAAGCTATTTGTGAGAGGTGAATGGACCGAACAGGGCCAGGATGCGTGGTTGCAGGCCATCACACAACAGGTCACTGAAACAGGGTCAGATATATATAGAGATCAGGGTCCTTTACATGTGGCCCTGAGTGAACTATATATGGCTCCTAAAGCCAAAGATGAACACAATAAGATTGCCAGGGTAGCGGCGTATTTATATTTACATATGGGAGCCGTGCAGGACAAATGTGCTGAAGGCCAAGATCTGGCGAGTAGGCAACTGCTGGCATTACAGAAGGTCCAATCTGACCTGGTCTCTTCTGAGCAGAGGCTGCAGAGGAGCCAGGAGTCAGAAAATGACAGCAGACTGTACATCACTAAAATGAAGGAGGATATGGATGTGCTGCAAAAGGAAAAGTCAGAACAGGATACCAGATTTCTGGCCTTGCAGAAGGAACACCAAGAAGGTTTGGACTCCCTACTGCAAAGCCAGAAAAAGCTGGAGCAACAGCTAGACTTCAATAGGGCATGTGCTGAGCAGGTAGTCACCCTGCAAGGCCACCTAGATAGAGTGAAGGAGGAGAGCAATAAACTGATTCTGAAAGACCTGGATACCCAGGCAGAGTTTGATCAGGAGCGCCAGAAAGCTGGTGCCTTCCAAAGGCAAAGGGACGACCTGGCGGCACAAATGCAGGCTCTTAGTCAGGAAAGAGACGCCTTAGGCCAGAAAGTCTGCCTTTTAAAAAGAAACATGGAAGAAAATCACCTGGCCCACCAGGGGCTGGGTGACCTCCAAAAAGAAAACCAGAACTTGGTAGAGCACACCAGAAGGGTGGAGGATGCTCTAGCAAGAAAGGAGCAGGCCAATAGGGACATTGCCCAGGAGGTAACCCTCCTGCAGCAAAGACTGGCCCAGTTCTCCAGGACCAATCAGGAAACACAGAGGGAAAATGAGGCTCTCTGCCAGCACAATGAGAGGCTCCAGCAACAGGTAGCGATGCAGGAGAAACTGATAGAGTCGAGTAAGGCCTTAACAGAGGAACTGAAAGCACAACTGCAGGCTCTTGCATTGCAACAGGGAGCAGGGACGGATAGAGATGAGGTCCGCTGGGAAAGAGAGACTCCTGACCATAACCGCAGGAGCCCTAACACCAGGGGCCTTCATCTCCCCCAGTCCCTGGACTCTACCACCCCCATGTCCCCTGGCGCACATGAGCACAGGGCCGCAGGGATGGCAGATTACTATCCAGCTAAGAGTATGGGGCTCATAGGCCAGTACCACTCAGGAATGGAGGGGTGGGCATCCGGGTATGGGCACCCAAGTACAGTACAGTTCAATGGGGAACCCCAGGAGAGTAGGCCCATTAAGGGCATCCTGAAAACCTCTGCCCAGTTAGGTCAGTGGAGGGGGTACCCATCAAATCCTGGCAGCAAGGAGGAATCTGAAGACTCCTCTGAACTGCGCAGGACACAGGAGACCAGGTCCCCACATTCTGCCAGCCATTCCCAGGCTCGCAGAATCCGGGAAAACCTGGAAGAACAGACGGGAACCTCTGGGAGCAGTGCCTCTGAGTCCGAGGAAGAATGGACAAGGGTTACCCGAACCAAAAAGGCCAATAAGGCAAAAAGGGCCTTGCTTAAGGACCCCTTAAAGCAGATTAAGGCGATCAGGAGCGTCATCACGCCTTACCATAAGAACGCTAAGTATTCTGTTTGGGAGCACTTAGAGTTGTTTGAACAAATGATGGAGACTTTCCATTTGAAGGACAGCCAAAGCTGTATTCAATATGTAAAGTGGACATTCTCCCCGGAATACTCCAGTTTCTTTGCGGGGCTGGAGGACCAAAATCATTTAAGATGGTCCACAAATAAGGCGGCCATCCTGAAACATTTTTCTGTTCACAGAAATCCTCAAGAGGCTCGCAAGGCGGCCTACAATTTGCAATGCGGGGAGGATCAGGCCCCACGAGAATTTGTGCAGGAGTTAAAGCGTGCTTTTGCGCAAACCACCAGAAGGGTGCGCACAGATAGTAGAGAGTTTGTCAATACATTTTTCCATGCCTTGCCCAAATATATCATGACCCAGCTTGTGAGGGATTTTCATGAGAAAAGATCTTTAGACTGGGTCATTGAACAGGCTACCCGGATCTATGAGGTGCAGAAGCCCATAGAAAATAAAAGCAATGCCCAGAAAAACCCCAAAGCCAACAGCACCCCTGCTGCTGCCAAGGTGGCAGAGGTAAAGGTCACCCCCGTTTTGGATTTGGAGATGGGGGGGCCTAAAAACCTACCTGCACCTAATAATGCTAGGCCCAGAAGGTCCTCGGGCCAGTCACAGACAGGGAGCCAGGGAGGCAGCCCCACAAATGGGGTCCCTCGCTCTCCTGATTATGTAAGTCCACGTTACAAGGGAAATCGACCCATCCTGGGTTATGTGTGGACTCCTCCAGCCCAAGGGGGGGGATCCAGCCAAGCACCTAACCCAGGGAACTTCCCTCCAAACTTCCCACAGGAGGGCAGAAATTTACCAAACCCTGGGCAGAACTTTTTCCCCAGATATCCTCCCGACTTTCAGCCCCAAAACCATCCATCCTTCTTTCCCCAATTCCCTGAGCCCAGACCACTGAATCCGGGAGAGGGGAGGCCAAGGGTGGAGGGGTACCCAACTCTTCCCAACCAGGGGTACTACCAAAGAAGGGACAGCTACCCTTCCCGGGATCAGCCCAGGGGAGAAAACAGGGCCCCGTATCAGCCTGAGCGGGTTTCCCAGTTAGAGCGCCAGGTTCAAAACATGGCGCGGGATCTGGGTCACATACTGAGGGCTCAGCAGAACCCTCAGATGGGCGTGCCGGCGCAGAACGCACCCAACTCTGGACCTGGTGCTCCAGAACAATGACGGGGGCAGCACCCCGATAACTCACCGGTTCCCAGGGAGGAGGCACAAAGGGAAGGGGGGTGTAAAGCCTTGGAGGAAGCTTCCTTCCTCACTTGTAAACAGCCCCTGGAAACCCAGGAACCGGAAACGAAATCTCTTGCCCCTGAAAGTCTGCCTCCTAAGGAGCAGAGGGGGGGGTAGGAGAAACAAAAGACCCAAACAGACTCAGTTTGAGGAGGAGGTACAGATCTTCCAATTTGAGGGAGAGGGATCCTCAGAGGATCCTGGGAAAAGGATCTTCTCCTTCAGAGAGGGGGGAACTCCTCCCAAAGAAAAATGGGTCCCTAGGGATGCAAATCCAGACTGGGGAGATGTGGAGACTGAGCTACCGCCGCCCACCATCTCATCCCAGAACCAACAGCAAGAAAATCCCCTGGTTCAAACCCATCCTGGGGACTGCCTCCAAAAAGGGGGGGGCGGCCCAGAACCGGAACCAGGGGAACCCACAATGGCTCTGATCTCCAGTTGCCAACTTTTTCTTTCAGATTCCCAAGACTCTCCACAGAATTCTGCCCAAATCTCTTCGCTAGCGATGTCCAAAACCAGGAAGTTAGCCCACCAGTTGTCCAAAAATGTACATTATCTGTGCCCCCTTGAGGAGAAGGAGGGAAGATATTATGCACCGGTACAAGTACAGGGGCAGGGTACAATCTCGGCACTGGTGGACACTGGACCTCAAGCTACCCTTCTGTCCAGAAGGGCCTTTGACGAACTGAATGCAGGAAGGGGAGAGAATTACCAAATTCCTCTCACCTCTCTTCCTGGACAACTGCAGAACTTTGACGGGAAGGAAATTCCCGTCGAGGGGACGGCAGATTTGGACATTAAAATTGGGCGACATAAGTTGAAACACCCGGTCATAGTTGTGACCCCAGAGGGCACCCCTTGTTTACTAGGGAATGACCTCCTGAGAAGGTTGTCACCCCTAATAGATTGTGTAAACAAGGTCCTCTGGACCCAGACTAGCCGACCAATAAAATTAAAACAGAGTGTCAACCATGTTAGTTTAAACGGCACATGCCACATGGTTGAACAAAAATCTGACCAAGTAGAATTTCACTTCCAGAACAACCAAATTCCAGACGTGACAGTAATAGCAGTAGGACAACAGACTGGTGATGGGGGGTCCTCTCTATTTCTGAAAATCAACCTTCCTTCCAGTCTAAAGTGGTATTCCACGCTGGAAGGAAACACTCTGAAATTCTATACTAATCCACAATCAGAAACTCCCACTCCTATAGTCCAGAAAGATGTGAAATCAGTTCAGAGCCTGGCTGAGATTCAGCAAATTGGAGAGCAGTTGTTCATCCCTGCTCAGTTAAATGATGGGAAGGACTCTGTTCTCGCTCGAGTGTGTGTGAACAACGGTAAGAGCTTCATCAGTGAAGCCATGTTTCGCCAACTTCCAAAAGATCCAGCCATTCCCACCTTCAAACTGATAGACAAATGGGAAATGGACCTGGAAGCACCCAATTCAAAACATCTCCTGCCAAGCAGGTGTATGCTCAAAATCTCCATTGGCAACAAGAGCATAGTCCATAATTGTTGGGTCGTGCGAGACGTCACTGCCGCCTTTTACTTAGGCAGTGACATTCTCAATCGCTTTGCCATTAGTTTGGACCTAATAAACTTCAAAGCTTGGTCCCGATTAGCGGATAATCCCATGGGCTTTGATGATCCAGAAAAAGCATTTAGGTCAGCTCAATTGCTACCTTATGCAGTTGAAATTCAGATCAAAGAGGAAGTCACCATCCCAGAAAGGACCCGACAATTCTCCCTGGAAGTGAAAGTTAAAAGGGGACAAGAGTTGAAAAACCCTGATGCTTACATACATCTAAATGCTTCTCTCCAACAGCAAGGGTTGGGGGTAAACCCAACTCCATTAGTCAACATAGAACATGACACCATTCTAATAGAGGTGGATAACAGCGACTTAAAGAGTATTACTCTAGCCGCAGGCACCATTATTGGAATGGCGGTCGATGACCGACATTTCTCCATTGATCTTAGAAATGAACTGTTAGGACCAATCCCCAAGGACTGTTTTGACAGTGACAGTGAGGACAATACAACACCAGACAGGATTTTTACCCGGCATGGGGGGAACTTCCTGGTGTACACTTCCTGCCCCTATGGTAAGGAAGATGTGACGTGTGACTTCAGGAGGGATGAGGTGATTTTCCAGGTACATGAGGGCTGCCTTTCCCACCTGAAGCCTCCGGTCCAAATCAGCACTCTGACCAGGGACTTCTCCACCCAGCTGGAGGAGGCCGCGGAAATAGCCAAACCAGAAGTCTTTCCAGGCTTCAGGCAGATGGTGGAAGAGAGAGTCAACCTAGCTGATGCCTGTGTGACTCTGGAACAAAAGCAAAAGTTGAAACAAGTTTTCTTGGATTTCCAAGATCTCTTTGCGGTAGATTCATATGACTGTGGTCGCACTGACATCCACACAACGACAATCCCCACGGACCCTGGCATGACTCCTGTGTTTGTGAAGCAATATCGCTTGCCTCTCGCATCAATGGAGTCCCTTACCGAAATAATTAAGAACCTTGAGTCCCGGGGAATAATCCGTCCCGTCCACAGCACCTTCAATAATCCGGTGCAGGGAATATTGAAGCCAAACGGCCAGTGGAGACTCTGCGCCGACCTCAGGGAGCTCAACAAACGGGTCCATACTTCCCGATGGCCTCTGCCCTACATTGATCAAGGGCTGGCCCAGATTCAGGGGTCACAGGTATTCACTGCAATAGACCTGACCAATGGATACTGGACCGTGCCTGTCAGCAGGGAGGACCAATACAAACTGGCTTTTACCTTTGGGGGCCAGCAGTACACATGGACCCGGACTCCCTTCGGATACCTCAACTCCGGCAATGAATTCAACATTTTCCTACATAAGGCCATGCCCGACCTGGGTGCGAGGGGTAACCTGGCTTATGTAGATGATGTCCTCATCAAAAGTTCATCTGTGGAGGAACACATAGCGGAGATCCGTTATGTTCTGACACAGTTGAGGGCCGCCGGAGCAAAACTTTCCTTTCAGAAAGCACAGTGGTGTAGAACCCGTGTTAATTTCTTGGGGCATGAGATTACTCCTCAGGGTCTTTGTCCCCAGGAAAAGAAAGTGGAAGCACTTCAGAAACTGAAAGACCCCACAACCCTGCGGGAACTAAGGAGCCTCCTTGGACTGACTAATTACAGCAGAAAGTTCATTGAGGGCTACGCAGAGATCACCAGACCCCTGATTCATCTCCTGAAGGGGGGGGTCAAGTGGGAATGGGGTCCAGAACAAGCCGAGGCAGTAAAACAACTCAAGAGAAGCCTCTCACAAGCGCCTTGCCTAGCTTACCCTGTCAGAAACAAGGAGTTCTTCCTGGAGACAGGGTTCTCTAATACGTGCTTGACGGCAGTATTATACCAAAAGCATGACAAGGTCAATAAAGTAATCTCCTATGCGAGCAAAACTTTATCCTCTGTGGAGGAAAAATTCAACGATTGTGAGAAGGCACTCCTGGCAACGGTGTGGGCATTGAAGAATTACCGCCCGTTTATCCAGGGGGAACACATCATAGTGGAGACTCCACACCAGCCTCTGCACTATCTCCAAAGTGACAGAATCCGGGCCGGAAATGTGAGTAATTCCCGAATTACTTCCTGGATTCTGTCAATGCAAGGCTTTCCTGTGGAGGTCCGATATGGCCAAAACAAGAAGAGTCCCCTCGCGCAAGGTCTGGCTGACTTGCATGATTGTGCCAGAGAAAACTGTCTCGAGGACGAAAGTCTAAAAATCAAGGACAACATGGAGGCATACCTTAATTCCCCCCACAAAGTCTTTGAAGAGGACAAGTGTGAGGGAATGCCCACTGTCTATGTGGATGGATGCTCTTACCATGTTGACAACGACGGGGAGAAAGAACTGGTGGCTGGCGTAGGGAATGCATGGGTGAATGAGTCCCCAGAACCCTCCGCTGGATACAAAATTGGTCCCCGAAGTAGTCAGGTGGCAGAATTGATGGCTGTGCATCATGCCATCCTCACTGCTGTCCAGCATCAACTCCACGAACTGGTCATAATCACAGATTCGGATTATGTACGGAACGGGTTCGTGGAGCATCTGGTTAATTGGAAAACCAGAGGCATGTTATGTGCTAACAACAAACCCTTGAAACATGGGAAGTTGATCCAAAACATTGATGATCTGGTCACATCGAATGGGATGACCATCTATTGGAAAAAGATCAAGGGTCATTCCAAAGTAGAGGGACCAGACAAAACTGGAAATGACTTAGCTGATCAGCTGGCCAAAACCGGGGCCATCCAAGGGGATCTAATTGAGATTGAGTCCCTATTGGGGGAAATCCAGGTCACTGCTATCACTAGGTCCCAGACCAATGCTCACAACGACCTTTCAATTGCACAATGGAGTAAGGAGACCCCTGATGCTGATTTGATTACCGCTCAGAAGGGGGATCCAATTATTGGTAAATTTTACCAGCACCTTGAGGACCCTGAGAACTTTCCCCTGACGGATACCGATTACATTGGGAAAGAGGACCTAAGAGTGTTGATGAAATGTCCAAAAATGTTCCGAATCCAAGACGGTTTGCTGGTAAGGAAATCCAAAGCTGGCCACGATCAGTGGGTGGTTCCTACCTCATTCCGAAGCCTGATGTTAAGTCACGCCCATGATGCGGCCACCGCCGGTCATAGGGGGTTTCACACAACATTGGAAATCTTAAGAGAGGTTGCATACTGGCCACACATGGGCCAGGACCTCAACCAATATTTGAAGGGTTGTCTTGTGTGTGCACAATTTCAGCCGACATCCCTCACACACCGGGCGCCTTTACAAAAGAGGGGAATGACACTGCCATGGTCAGATTTACAAATCGACTTTGTAGGCCCTGTGATTCGCTCGGCTAGGGGGAATAAGTACATGTTGACTGTGACATGCTTGTTTACCAAGTGGGTGGAATGTCTCCCAGCCCCAAATTGCAAGGCAGAAACTGCAGCTGCCTTGATGATTAACCACATCTTTTCCCGTTTTGGTCTACCTCAAAGGATTGAGTCAGACAGAGGTAGCCACTTCACCAGTGAAGTAATGACAAAGATGTGGGAGATACTGGGGGTCAAAAGGAAGTTGCATATTGCTTATCGGCCAGCTTCTTCGGGGGCAGTAGAGAGATATAACCGAACCATTGTGAGCATATTAAAGAAGTTTGTGGCAGATTCTGGGCCAAGTTGGGATATCCGATTACCTCTGGTCCTAATGGCTATCAGATCTACCCCTTCATCTGCAACCAAAATGTCACCATTTGAATTGATGACTGGGCGCAAGATGGTGCTTCCTCAGCATTTGCTCTATAGGACCCAAGAGCAGACACTGATAAATGCCTCCACTACTCATGAGTATGTAGAGAATTTAAGGAAACACCTCCAACATGCTTTTGCTTATGCTCAGCGGAATCTTGAAAGATCAGCTGATAGCATGAAGACCCACTATGACCTGAAAACTTCCAGGAAGGAATATCAGGTGGGGGACCGGGTCTATCTATACAACTTCCAAAGGAACCAGGCCAAGCAGCGCAAATTTTTGCCTACATGGAAGGGACCCTTTGAGATCATCGACAAGATCTCCCCTGTGGCCTACAAAATCCACATCCCCAAAGGTCCTTCGGCAGAGGGGGAAGACAAGTGGGTCCACATTAACCAGCTAAAGTGTTGCCATCCCAGGCACACTCTGCAACAACTGGAGGAATCCTCTGGAATCCTAGCAGGCACTGTCTCAGACTAATTCAGTTCCAATCATAAAACATACCACATCTAGTCTCTAAAATATTGTGATTTGCATGAAACTGTCTCTTAGTTATACTGTTTTTTTTTCAAAATAAGAATGTAACGTTTCGGTATGATGAAATGCATATGCTGCCCCACTATCTCAACAGTGGTGGAAAAACGTCTATGAGTAGGTATTGCCGCTCTTCCTTTGTCGTCCTAGGAGAAAGAAGACCTGGAGACGGGCCAAGGAGGACGATCCGGAGACCGGGAACGAAGATTCAATGGGCCCAGTGGACCGCCCAATACTCCCATCAGGACTGGCGAGGAGAACCGATCGATCAGTACCGGATGGAGAAGAAGATGCTGAACTGTGCCATCTACAGAAGAGGAAGAAGATTATGCGGACAGACCGGTGCGTGGGTCAAAACCCATGGGCATGCGACTCCCCATCGACTCAAATTCAAAGTGCAGTCGCGTGGGGGGGCTTGTTGGGTGTCCTGACCCACGTTTAAGCTATCATGCTGCAACATTTGGTGCTGTGGGCTTAGAAAATTCAAGATGGCGGAAAAACCACATGTGCGCTGAAATCCAGGAAAGCTGCGCAGTTTGTGCGCACACTAAAATGGTTGCCTCACTTGCCACCCACCAGTGCGAGAATGAAAGGCTGGGTTGCCATGAGGGAAATGGGTTGCCAAAGGAAAAACAGTAGCGCCGGTTAGCTTCAAAGCGCTTTAAAATCACCATTGGACTACCCGCACAGTAGTCTGAAACCATTGGGAGTGGCAATGCTGATTGCCAAAAGCAAACCCATAACTGTTGGGAATTCATTTTCTTAAATCCCAAAAATGGGTGCAGTACCAGTACTCACCACTATCCAAAAGCCGGCAGTTTAAAACCACCCTGTGTTTCTCTGAAGGCAGGCTCAAACTGTCTATTTTAAACATTGCAACACATATAAAAACTCACTGGACACCAGCAGACATTTGGTAGAATGGAGTGTTGTGTGCCTACAAAATCTGGGAAATGAAGAGCCCAAAACAATGCTTATAACAAAACTGCTATGGAGTCAGCAGTTTAAGTTGCACTGGATTGAAAGACACTAAAAAAAAAAAATCTAAATGTTTAAATTGACTGAGTGACCTACTTTTGAGTGTCACATAGGTTGCAATTGTTTAAATGTCATAGTTTTGCACTTAGAATCAGCATTCTAGCTGCATGTGTAAAATTGCAAGTTAATTTAAAAAGCAACAAATAACATGACAGTAGCTGAAAGTCTGGCTTAAGGAACTTGATTCTGCCTGGCAACTACCCCCATCAGGAGTGAAATTTGAGTCACCACTGTGTTCCCAGGCCAACCTTCCTCTTGCTGCCCACTAAGGATATGCCATCTATCTGATAACTGAATTACCTGGGCTCTGCAAGAGAGTGGACAAAGCCCTCTTCACTCAGGCAAAGGTTTTTATTACCGCAGTCGTAAAATGTAGCTTCCTCTTGGCAGGAGCTGGGAGGAGCACTGCCTGTGAGAGCAAGCTGGCTTGGCAGAAACTGGAAAGACTGGTTTCTATACCATGTGACCTGGGAAACCACACCCCTTTGGAGCCAGAACATAACTTTAAAAAGATGAATAACTCATAGAGCGGACATGTGAACATTTTATAAATGACACCATAATTCTTGTGATTTTTCTGCCCACATTTTAAGAGGTTTTTAGAACCGGTGGCATGTTCAGGGGGGTGTCAGCGGAAAAGTGGATATTACTCTAAATGTGTGCATGTTAAAAATCTGAAACTTCATCAGTTAATGTCCCTACTCCCTGCACACATGTATGTAAAGTTGGGTCCATGTCAGAAATTGAAAAAGCAGTTAAAAAGTCAATTATGTACCCTCCCTGAATGCAAGCTCCTAGAATGAGCAGATTTGGACAGAGACATGGCTAGATTCAGCCACACCATGTATATGTAATTTCAAACAACTGTGTAACTCTGAAGTATGTATTTTGATCATATATAGATTTGGGTGCACAGATGATAAGGGAGGTTGTTTCAAGAGATCATAAAATGACATCCCTCTGACTCACAGTTCAGTTCGCCAATCAGGGGACGAATGGAAGTTTGACCAATTAGAAGCTGAGAGAGAGGTAGGGTCAGTGATGCTAGAACACACCCACATTCTAAACACATAAAAGCAGACAGACAGGACAGATAGGGACCTTCCAAATCCATCTGCAGCGGGACGCTCTGCCGGAAAAATCCATACTTACCTCCATCAACCTCCAGAAAGCCAAACTAGAGACTTCAATCTATCCAGAACTAAGAGACCAGACCAGAGAGAAAGCAGTGCTGTACCCAGAGAGACCCAGACCAGCAGAGAGAGCTGGCCCAGATCACTGTGAAGTGCAGAGGCCAGACCAGACCAGACCAGAGTCCAGTCTAAAACCCTGACCAGATCCGTGATGAGGCCCATTTAATTCAAGAATATAGTGTGAGTACCCAGCAGAACTGTGTAGAACCAATCTCTTAGTTTGAATTCATCTAATTCAATCTATTTAACCTAAGTAGAACTGCCTCCTAGCTGTCACTTGTCATTTTCTAGTTGCAAGCTGCACTTGTCTTTTGAGCTTTTAAAATTTCAAATCTGAAAAACGACCTTTATTTAATCGCTCATATCTCCGCGACCGTTTGTGCTAGAGACTTGCAATAACTTTCATCTGATAGCTTAGAATCGTAGCTTTGAATCGCACCTAGAACCGCATTCCTACCCCTTATAGTTTTACCGCAATCGCGGAACACGCATCCGCGAATTTTACCGCGATTTGCAATTTCTTCACATGTAAAAACTGCTGCTGTTTGCTTTCCATTTGCCAGAAATTCGTTTAACCTGCTAACTATCCCTGCATCATTGCTAGTGTGAGCCTGGACTAATATTAACTAGATACCACTCACCCTGAACCTCTGAAGGGGAATTAAAAGCGTTTCCAGCATATTTCTCATTCATTGCCAGCACATATCAAAGCAATTTGGGCCTGTGATTTCAAAACTCCTATCTGTTTTCTGTTGTCTAAGCTTGCTGGATTGAACTGATTACATTGATTGCATTTCTGAGAACTGTGTGCTTTCCTCCCATTTCCTCGCATTGCATAAAGAGGGGGGGAGTGAATAGCCAGAGAAAAGTGATTACATTGTTTGGTTGAAATCATATTGAGTATTTTCTATACTGCATTTCATTCATTCAACCTTGCATTTCCTTGAACCCTATAAAGCATTCTCTACCACATTATACTTCTGTACCTATTTACCAGTGTGCTACCTTATCCATTTCTTGTCAACTCCTTATTGATTATAGAGAAGCGTGTTAGTGCCAGATTCTCCGTTGTTGATCTTTATCATATCAGATTAAGTGTGCTATTCAATTATTAATTTATTATAAGGTGTGATCTATATATATATTTTAAATTATCAAATAAACCTTTTAAACTTGCAAAACAGAACTATTTCTTGGCTCAGTGGGGTCAGGGGGATTCCAAGAGAGGGGTGTTATATAGGGGTAGTCATCCAGAACGCATGAACTGGACCTAAAGATATATCAATAAGGGTTTTCATTCAGTATTATAGACTAGGCGTTGACTTAGCTGTAGTGTTGAATTGAATCCTCTTACAGCTTACTAATCTACTATTGAATTTGCAGCATTGAGCATGTTTAGAATTAGATGTGGGGTTCTGTCTTATTTGAAAGGTTTAATAGCAGGCAGTATTTTTATTTTTGTAAAAATTGGGACAATAATCATATTTGCTGAACAGCCAGATTTTCACAGGTTTTCTAAAGGTTGGATGGGAGCGCTCGTTTGGGATGTAGGGTGGTAGGGAGTTCCAGAGAGAGGGTGCTGTCACACAGAAGCTCACACCTCCTGCTCTTTTGTTTTTGAAACAAGGGGTGATCAGGGTGAGGCTGGCGGATGATCATTAAGATTGTACATGGTGTTTCTGGACAATGCAATTGTTGAGGTAGAGGGGGCCAATTTGTAGTTACAACGGTATGCAATGGTCAATGTTTTAGAATCAATGAATGCTTTGATGGGAAGCCAATTAACCTCTTGCCTGGTTGCTGAGGAGTGATCTGAGAGACGTAGGCCGAGAGCTGTACAGAGGGCTTTGTTTTGTAGTAGTTGGAGTTTGGAGAGGTTTGTTGCAGAGGTACCCATGAGAAGTGCATTGCGGTAGTCAAATTTACTAATGATGATGGCTCTTACAAGTGTCCGGCAGTTGCTCAGTGACAGGAAATGGCTGCTTAAGGAGATGATTTTAGAGGTGTAGGCTGTGGAAGAGGCCATGGCATTGAAATGTTTGGTCATGGACAATTCCGCATCCAAGTAGACCGTCAGTATTTTGACATGTTTCAAGAAAGGTTTGTGGGTGCCATCGATGGAAAAGGAGGAGAAAGAAGTGTCTAGGCTTTTGAGTCAGAAGGGGGAGCCCACAATGAGCATCTCTGTCATGTCATCATTAAGGCAAAGATTGTGGGTAGCATCCAACTTTGTATGATGCTGTACACCTTGTTGATAGCGACAGTATTGCTGGTATGGTTGCCTGTAATAGGGATGAGGATTTGGGTCTTGTCTGCGAAGTTGGTATAGATAATACCGAGGGAGTCAAGATGGTCAAATAAGTCTTGGCGTCAGTACCGTATAGGTTTGGTCAGAGGAAAGAGCCTTGGGGGACACCAAGAGGGACATTAATCAGATTGGCTGCTGAGCCTCCAATGAAGACTCTTGAAGTACATTCGCTTAAGAAGAATCTTACCTAAGTGGTGGCTTCAGTGGAGAGGTGGAAGTTTGATCTGAGGTGCTGGCATAGTATGTCATGGTTTACTAGGTCGAATGGCTAAATTACCTGAGTCCCAGGTGTTGTCTTGTTGAATCTTGAGGCTAGGCAGGGCTGTTTCAGTGTGGGTGGAAGCCAGATTGTCTGGCCCCTAGAAGGTGATGCTGCTCTAAGAGCAGTTAGACTTGGGAGTAAGCCATACAGTCCAGCATATTGAGCAGGAAAGAGACAGTGTTGATAGGATGGCAGTTAGTCGGGAGGGTTGGGTTGGGTTGAGTGAAGGTTTCTTGAGGAGAGGGTAACCCAGGCGGCTTTGATGCTGGTAGGGATCAAGTTGGATGTGAAAGAGGCATTGATGAATTAATTAACGATGGGAGTCAACGTAGTAACGCAGAGCTTGATTATGTGAGCAGGGCAATTATCGCCTTTGCAAGTTATAAGGTTTAAGTGAGTGAATAGTTTCAGCAATTCTCTTGAGTTACTTGGGAAAATCACAAGGGTGGGGCCAAGTGCTGGTTGGGTGGAGCTGGGCGCACCAGAGCATCAAAGGTTAGGGGTTTGGCAGCAAGTTGTACTATTTTCACTGTGATGTTTTCTCCCAGTGTGTCTATTTTATTGGCTAGGGCGGTTTGGATGGTGGAGCACCAGACTTTGTCAGACCGAGTCAGGGTGCTGGAAGGGACTGGGTTTTCTAACTCTCTGAGTATGGAAAGGAGTTATGTTGCATTAGACGTTGCATTAGAGATCCTGGAGTTATAGGAGTTGGTTTATTTGTAACTTAGGCTTTTTTGCAGATTTTGGTGGCATTGGAGGGGTATTTGCAGTTGACTGGGGTGGGAAGTTTCCTCCATAGATCTTCTAAGGCTCTTTTGCTTCAAACCGAATGTGACAAGCTCTTCCGTACACCAGATGCTGACTGGTGTGTGCGGGTTCAGTATTTTAGTTTTGAGTGGGGAATGCTGGTCCATAGTGTGGAGAAGGCTCTGACGTTAAATGTTGGCTAAGGTTTGCGGGGCATTGTTCACATGTAACAAATGGGAGAGAAAGTTCTGGAGAGTGGGTACAAGTGTCTAATGCTTGAGCTTGTGGGTGTTACAATCAGTATAGGAGTAAGAGGGGATGTATGGGTACCTAAGGGTTTTCAGTGGGATAGTCCAAACTATATCAGGGATTGGTCAAACCAGGGTAGAGGACTGATGGTAGAGATATTAATGAGGTATTGGTGGTGAGAATCCAGTCTAGGATATGGCCTTTGGTATGGGTTGGAGTGAAGTTCATTTCTCCAAGTGAGTGCACATGTGTAGCAGCTCTGGTGTCAGCAGGGTCGTTAAAGCAGCCCAAATTGGAGTCACCCAGTATAATGGATTTGGTGCTTGGCTTGATGAGGGACGTGATCTGGAGTGTATTGTCTGACTCCGAGAGGAGGGGGAAATTAGGTTGCTGGTAGGGGAGTAACAGGTTGCAAGTGGTCTGGGGACTGATGGTGAGTTTTAAGAGCAGTATTTCATGGCTGGGTGGTCTGGGGATTGATGGTGAGTTTTAAGAGCAGTATTTCATGGTTGGGTGGTCTGGGGATTGATGGTGAGTTTTAAGAGCAGTATTTCATGGCTGGGTGGTCTGGGGATTGATGGTGAGTTTTAAGAGCAGTATTTCATGGCTGTGGGTCTGGGGATTGATGGTGAGTTTTAAGAGCAGTATTTCATGGCTGGGTGGTCTGGGGATTGATGGTGAGTTTTAAGAGCAGTATTACATGGCTGGGGGTCTGGGGTTTGATGGTGAGTTTTAAGAGCAGTATTTCATGGCTGGGTGGTCTGGGGATTAATGGTGAGTTTTAAGAGCAGTATTTCATGGCTGGGTGGTCTGGGGATTGATGGTGAGTTTTAAGAGCAGTATTACATGGCTGGGGGTCTGGGGATTGATGGTGAGTTTTAAGAGCAGTATTTCATGGCTGGGTATGTGAGGAGTAGGGATGTGTCTGATATCTAGGGATGATTTGGCAATGAAGGCAACACCAACTCCTGGTGTACTAGGGTGGTCTGCTCAGACGAAGGAGTAATTATAGAGAATGGCTAGGGAGAGCCAGAGGCCTGAAGCACTTTGGAGCCAGGGTTCAGGAACGTCTAGGATGTCAAGGTGATGGTTGATGATAGGGTTGTGGACCACATTGACAGAAGCTCAGAGAGAATGGACATTTAGCAGCCATACAATTAAGAGTCACAACCTAATTTGATGGAGGCAGTGATAGGGGGAGATTTACCTGTATGCATTGGGGGTGAAGGAAGGAGATACAAGAGGAGCCTTTAGCATCTGAGCTCACCTACCACAAGGTGTGTGAGGCCCAACAGTGGTGAAAGAGAAATTAAAGTTTGAACACAAGCACTGTGCTACAGTGCAAGGGTGTGAGGGGCCTTATGAGTGGGAGAGATGTTGGGCAGGAGGGAGACGAGAAGGGCTGTGCAGTGTAGGTGTGTGTCTGCATAGACATATTTATAACAAGGCAGACTAGGCCGCGGCCTATGGTGGCAGATTGCCAGAGGATCAATATTTTATTGTAGTCGGTTTTCAATTTACTGGTTGTCACTAAATATAAAGTCAAGTTCTTTTCTCGGAATCTGGCTGATCCACTGAAAGTAATTTTTAGCTGTTAGCAGTCATTCCACTCTGAAAGCTAATTTTGATGGCCAAACTTTTGTATATGCTTGATATTTGCAAAAGCTTTATTGTTAGAGTGACTTTTGTTTGAAAATAAGGGAAAAAGCATACAAAACCAGGCGTGATTTAGGTATTAAGTGTTTCAGTCGTACGTACAACTCTCACACACATATATGACAGATATAAACCTCTCTGGTCATTCTTATCATCCCAAAACCTCTTTAATATACAAAACAGCCAAAACCTCACTGGTTTAATTGGTGCCACTTTACGTTATCTTTGGAGTTCTTTCTAATCAGTACACAAATACACTGTGTGAAGCAATCACTTTTATATTGAAAGACACAACATGCATGTTTTAAACTGCTGCAGAATAGAGGGTTTTCCCTTCAGAAAAGTAAAGGTAGAAAATGATGCATCATTTTACAATATTAAACACATGGGTATGCTTAAGTCAAGCACAAAGTTCCCAGAGGTAGCAAAAAATGATGTTCAGAACAAGCACTCATTTCCCTACCGGCAGCACATTTCTGTGGCCGCTCAAAAGGTGCAAGCATTAAATATATCAAAGAGAATTTAAAATGGTGAAGAGTTAACCTGAATGCGCAAGTGCATCATGAAACCTGTGAAAGGTTACCCAAACCCATAGAAGGGTGAGAAAAAACACTGCGTGCCAAATGTACACAGTGTTTCACAGCAGTAAAGTTTTCCCCTAAAGATATCCATCCACCATGTTGACAGAAGATGCTCAGTGCTAAGCAGGCAAATGGCATCCCTGCTGGGTTTATCATGTGTCTTTGATGATATTCTCATTGCTCGTTCAGTAGTAGCATGCTGCAAGACCCAAAGCTTAAACTACACCCACAAAGGTGATATTGTGCTGGCATGCCCCCTCAACCGCAAAATTTTACTGCTGGAGTGTTGCGTATTTTGAACAATTGCACAAACAGCAATGATGTACACAGTATGTACCACTTCACTTGTTATAAAAGGTGCCTGCATTTTGTAGCTATGAGGAAAGCTGTTGCTTTCCACACACAAATGTTCAGGGCTGCCCTTATCCATTACTCCACCGTGATAGTGCAAAGCAAAAGATTCCTAAAATTTCTCTTGTGATTTTGCCATATTTTAATGACGTTCCAGTTCAAGGGAGTCAAAGTACATCTGCTGCAGCAGGTAACTTGCCGTATTCCCATTTTGCCTCCAGCTAACAACAGATCTGTAACCATGAGCAGGGGGTGGAATTCTTTTTATTCAACATCTGTTTAAGATGTGCCTGTACCACTTGCATATATTTCATATGTAAACTTTACCATTTGACAAGACCGGTTATAGAAATATATTTATGTTGCATTAATATTACAGACCAGAATAGGTGTATCTCAAAGAGTGACAGCAGGCAATTTGGGAGTAAAACCAGATATTAGCTTTGAAACCAAAATTCCTCATTCCAAACTTCTCTCACTTGTGTCCAGTTGGCAGACAGAGTATGTTCTTATCACTTCCTCTAAAAGATTGTTTTCGGTCCTAACCGAAAGTAGACAATTAGCAGTAAAAATTACCTCTAGTGCACTCAACTGTAGAACACACTGCCTTCTCCAAATCTTGGGCATAAGGGATCTGAAAACGCTCTTTCAACTAACATAACCTATAAGATGACAGGCTTGAGTTCATAGAGAGGCAGCAGTATCTTTCTCATCCACACAACCTTAAAAACATCATTATAATGTTACAGAGCCAAAATGGGGGTGAATGGGTGTAGTTTGGTCAACGTGGACAGAGTTAGTTTAAGGAGTGGAATCTGGTGAAGGTGCAGATTTTGGCAGAGGTGGAGTAAAGTTGTGGGGAGGTGCATACACTTATTTGAGCCAGAAAGCCTAAATATGCCAGTGGTTGTGCTATCCATGAATTCTTACCATGAATAACTTATTTTCTGATCTCTACCTTAAGCTCTTGAGGATCATAAGTGATTCAATGTATGTTACCTAGAAAAAGGTGGATCTAGTGTGTACTAGTAGTCAAACTAGTGGTGACTGTCCTTGCCATGTGTGCTTATGTGCTGCTTTGATCATTGTTTTCTGGAAAGTGAACTTTCCATTTTTGGGATCTTCAAGAAGGCAATTGGCCTGCTAGAGTCACAGTGTCACAGTGATGTGTGAGCCACGTGGGCATTGGATCTGGCTGTTGCAAGCCAAGACTGCTTGATGACTTGCCACATTGCATTTGATTGCAAGCACAGTTTGCATTGGGTATGCAGCTGTGAGACAACTTCATTATTGATTTGTATTTTCACTCAACAACCACTGCTTAAGATCCGTTTCAGGCCTTCTGCCTGATGTACACCAGGCTATCCAGGTCCAGCATGGCAGCAGTCAACTCCTCTCATTGGTGGTATCCGCAACGTCCAATGACACCCACCCCCTTCAGAAATCCCTCCCTAAATGGCACACAAATGTGTACACATTTCTCCCCTATTTTCTTCACTCAAGTATGTAAGACAGCAGATATCAGAGGTAAATCAATCTAGAAAGTATTTGGGACAATATAAGACAGTGGCAAAATAAAACATTTAATCATCAGCTCATTACAGGAGCTCAAGATATAAGGAATTGTGAGAAGGCATGCATGTTGCCCACCTGGGCATGAGCATACAGATTTCATGCTGATGGATGGACACGGGGACTTCTTTTCTAATGTGCGAATGTTAAAATAGGAATCTTCTGATTCTTTCCACCTTAAGTTGATTTCTCCAATTCTGGTCCCAATCACATGCTCACAGACTTGCAAATCAGGAGCCATTCCATTGCGCTAGCCAAGGGTAGAGCTGCGCATATGGCACATATGGCTTTTCTGGTTGATGCAGGGGACTTTCACCCTAATTACATTGGAAATCATTGTAAGCCCCTCCCACCCCTGCACTTAGGTGGTAAACTTCTTTCTTGTTTTGAAAGTCATTTTTTAAACAAAAAATGCAGTTCAAGAGACAGCGTTGAAGAAATGACTCAAATAGCGAACATCAGATGTAGTACCAAACCACCATCATTCTCGGCCATTAAACACAACGACCCAAAATTTACATTTCAAAATGACTCACCTATATCCCCAGAAAACCATGTGCAATCGTCTATCCCATCAATGAAGGAAGAAGGGAAATATGGAGGGTGATGAGTAGAAAAAAGTGAGGAATCCACCACATTCTACACCAAATGCAAAGCCATGCTGCAAGCCATGCTATAATCTCTATGCATTGATGCTAAAATTATATAGATCTTGCCAGCTGAGTATGTTAGGACATTCTGAAATGTGCACAAAAGTGCATTTCTTAATTTTTTAACCATGATTGGGATACTTATTTTATTTATTTATTTTGGATTTTATATAAAACTTTATAAAATCATTCACAAAGAAATATAACATCGCAAGAACAAGATTAACACTTAACAGTTTCTAAAAACATACCAATTAAAACTGCAAGGGCCAAATTCGTAGCCTATAACATTTGGCATAAAAGAAAAATAATCACTTACAATCCAAAAATAAAAGACGTTTCCCTGAAGTCCAATTGATAACTTCACTTCTATTATTTTTCACATATATTACATAATAGTTTCAAAATTAGATACATGGTTCATAATTCAAACATCCAGACCAGATAGAAGACAGATAAACATCCTTGATTAACAAAGCATTTACTTAGCAACATTCGGTGGGCAATGCTTAAGCAACCCACATGTGTCAGAAAGAAATCGAACCACAGCAATCTTTTATGAGACGGATGTACCATGTAGCATATGCCATCATAATTTGTCAAGATCCACTCTTTCTAGATTGTTTACACATTTTTTAAAACTAGTGAAACGTTTTTACCTTAAAGCAAAGCATTCTTGCACCAAATGTCAGAGTTTCTTTAATAGTATCACATTTACAAAAGCTGCATAATGTCGAGCCCATGGTCGTTTCACCCCTAATTTCCATTATTTCACCAGTCTTTAGGACATTAAACCTGAATCTCATATAATCATTGCGCCAACTTTTGTTTGGGAAACAACCAAATAAGATTCAGGAAAGCCCATTTTCGATGGTTTGATGCCAATTGGTGATACAGTTTTGTATTTGAAATTACTTCCATGGTTTTGGCCCAATCGGCATGTTGTAAAATCATTTTTACCCTTAAAGGATTACAAATAAGGGTTTCCCTTGTCAGACCCAATTTATCTAGTGTCCTAATTCATGCTTCTTGTAGATTTAATAGGAGAGCCACCTCCGGCGTTCCTTGTCTTAAACCTGCTCCTAATTGGGTAAAGAGATTATTCCTTGATCACCTGAGTAGTTTTCTATACACAGATAATCTCCTCCATTCAGCAATGCTTACAACTGACTGGAGGCCCAGCTCATACCTCCATGCTGCAATGGGTACTGATTTGAGCAAACAAAGGATGGTTTTCCATTTTTGTGATTCAAACTTGTATAGCTCTGCCATCATCCAGAATGGATATAATTCCAGCTCATAGCAGATGATACCCACATTCTCCTACCGCTTACTGGGGATTATGACAAGGATTTGGCCTTGGTAAACAAAGTCTACCTCATCATCCAGGCATGGATGACCACCCATGGTCTATGCCTGAAAGATGACAAAACTGAGCTTATTATCTTGGGTACTTCATCCAACCTTAATAAGCTTTGCCGTAGATACACCTCATTTGACGTTGATGGTAATTCTATCAACGTTTCCAAAGAGGTAAAAAACCTAGGCTTTTACCTTGATTCCACCATCACCTTTGCTAAACAAGTAAACTCCATGGCCTCTGCCACTGCATATACATGCAAACTAATCAGAGGGGGTAAACCATTCTTATCCAAGAATAGTTGTATTATCATGGCTAGAGCCCTAATCCTGGCCAGAGCCCTAATCCTGTAGCTTGATGCAAACAAATATATTGTCAAGAGAATACCGACGCTCCAGAATAATGCCCTTAGAGCTCCCTTAGAGTTTTGCATATCAAGGAAAGAACATATTTCAGAAGTAAGGAGACAAAATAACTGGCTCTCTACCAGTGACAAAATCTGGCTGAAAACTGCCTCTATTACCTACAAATGTCTGAACAATGCATCGCCCGCTATCTCTCTGAGAGAATCAAGAGAAAATCCTCTAGTAGGCCTACTAGAACAGCCAAGACAAACTGCCTGACTGTCCCAAAATTCAAACTTTCTACAATCGGGGGAAGCAGCTTCCAAGTCAAAGCATCTCAGCTTTGGAACTCTCTACCTCCATCCCTGAGAGCCAACCAAACATTCTTGAACTTTAGAATGAATCTTATCAACTGGCTCAAAGACAATGACCTCTAATGTAAATGTCTTACGTTCTTGAAATCCTGTTCTCACTGTACTGTGCTTCTAACTGTAATGTTTATGATTGTACACCCTACTTTTATTTCTGTATATTTGTGTGTAACCTAAGATGAAAGGTTTCTTTTATCTCCTGCGCCCTGATACCTCTGGGTCTGGCGCGCATTACAAATAAACAAACAAACAAACAAACAAACAAACAAACAAACAAACATAGCATAGTTTTGGTATAGTTTTAGAGCTATAGAAGCGTAGTAGTGGGCACAATGAATATTTGCCATATTTACAATCCACTTTCCTCATTAATACTATTTGGTTACTGACATTTCTTTGGGTTATCAAATATTGGGAAGCTTAAATATCGCATTGAGGTCCGAATGGCTAAATTCTCATGGTTTAAAAACCATGCATGTCCATTTGCTGTTGTGCACTTACTCACCCTCATTATTAACGTTTTTCTGGCATTTATCTTTAACCCATTTGTAGAGATATAAACAGAGAATGCAGTAATCAAATGTTGAAGGCCTTTTGGGCTGTGATCTATGAGTAAACAATCATCCACATACACGTACCAACATAAATTAAACCCTTCCATTTTTGGAGACTCAAAAGAGGCACCATCCAGAAATGTACCTGCATCAGACACATAAAGGTTGAATAGTGCAGGTGCAAAAATGCAACCTTCTCACAATCCATTTGAAGGTCTTATTGGATAAGATAGTAGACCTTCTTCATTCAAGCAAACCTGTATGAGCGAGCCCTCATGAAGATCAATAAGAATTTAAAGAAGTTCCCCCAGCATCCAGAATGACCCTAGCTGAACCCTATCCACAAAATCAGAGGTTAATAAAAGATCCATTGCTGCCATGTGTATAGGCATGGCAAATCCCTTCCAAGTCTTCTCTTGCAATAGAGACACCAGTAAACCAGCCACTTCTGTCTCCACTTCTTTTCTAAACCCAAATTGCTGAACCGCCAAATGGAATTTCAGTCAGACCATTTCTCTAACCATTTTAGTATAAGCCCAGCGAAGATATTTGAATCTGCATCCAATAACGAGAGTTCGTCAGACAGTTCCTGTCCCCCTTTTTATGTATCAGCACCACATATGAGAAGTGCCAAGCAGGGATGCATCTAGTTTGAATGATATCCACAAACATAATTGAGAGAGCCTTAGCACATAAGTCGGGATTCCCCTTAAAGATAGCATTACAGATCCGATTGGGCCCGCTGCTCTAGTAGAGCTGGCTTTCTGTATTTGCAGAACAATGAAACTCAAAATCCCAACAATGCTGTTTAAAGAGATCCAGTCCTACAACGACCGTTGATTTGATGCATGAAGGAACCCAAAGTTCCCAGCCCAGACCTCCTCTGAAATGAATCTTAATTTGGGTGGACTCCATAGCATTCATCAAAAGCCAAAATTGCATGTAGGAACCATCTTTTAGGGCTGCGAACATACATTCACTTTCAGATTGATACATAGCAGCACGATGACCCTTGAGCACGTTTTTTTTAATTTGGTTTTTCTCTATTCACCCCCTCCAATTTCCTCTCCCAGGTATAGCATATTTTTAGTAGCGACGTAGTTCTTTATTATAGAGGTTTTTATGGCACTGAACGGTGCTATCAAAGACATGATTATGTCTTGATATTCTATTTTTAATTCCCAGACTCTTTACTGATATGCAAATAAGTGTATCAACATAGGAGTGATCATTAACGTGAGTGAATAGTGAAAGTCAGCTATGAAAAATGCTTTTAGTTTTTGCATGTTTCCATTATGCCACACTATTCTACATATAGAGTTGTTCACCTCCAGATTTGCAGAATATTCATTCCGGGCTTTAGTTTGAAACCTAAAGAACAGTATTACTTCCAGCATCCGATTATCGCTCAGCAGGGTGTTTCTAATACTAAACGCTTGAGTCGCATCCAACAGACTTTGAGACATAAATATGTAGTCAATAGTGGAAATCCTAATACCATCCATCCATGTCGTTGGATTGTTAATTTTACCCAAGTATGCATTTGCTGGGGACAAACCCCAATTTGAAAAGAAATCAGACAAGAGCTGTCCTTGCAATTTCTTTCTCCTGCACCCCAGAGGTCCCCTATTATGAGACTATTTTCTTTCCTGCAATGATACTAAGAGCCCCAATTCCTTCTCCGCTAAGAGTCCATTGTCACCCGCCCATGTGATTTCAGCATTTAGATCACCTGCAATGACAATCGTCATCCCCGGAAACATCAACATCCAATCTGTAATGCGTGAGTTTATTTTCGCTATTGTTTCCTGTATGTTCAAATTAGGATTCCAGTAGATATTAATAATGAGAATGAATAGGGCAGGCGGATAAACTTTTACCTCCAACATAATAGCCAAAACACATTTGGATATGTGCATGCATTCTATCATTTGCATGTCCTCCCCGTTTTAATGGCAATTAAAAGACCCCACTGAAAGATGCCCTCTACTTAGAGGCAAGTACTAGCCGAACATCGAAACCATGCCCTCGAGAATTCCAGGACAGCACAGACAGTCCTTTATTCTGGTTTAAGATTTGTCTTTAAAGCTTTGAGTTGAGAGATAGGGTTGCGTAAAGTTAAAGCCAAACATCTCCAAGTAGGATCTTGTTATTCGTTACCTTGGACCCCACCACGCCTCTGATTTATCGCCCCATCCTGAATACCTCTTGCTGGTCCTATACCCTGACTGCAATACTGTTGATTAGAGAATTCTGGGCTGAAAGTTAGAATATCATAGCCCAGTTTATTAAATTGATTTAACTGCAAAAGAAGTGCATCATATACTGAGTGAGAATGTAGGACCAGGCGGACGTGGTCATAACGATCCGGATGAATAAAGTCCTATGGGGGCTCAAATGGGAATGGGGAATGGCCCCGGTGAATGGGGAATTACCGGTCCCGCCAACCTTGGAATGGACCGGTAATTGCTCCATTCACCAGGGCGGAGTCAGAACGAGTTTGGAGGCAGCTATGCTGCTAATAGCGCCATGGCTACCTCCAACCTCGTAATGAGGCCCAATGTCTGAATGTCTTTAGTTGCCCCCCCGCCAGACCCCATCCCTAGGCAAGTCCTCAGTATTAGTTGCCATACTGGCATGACCAGCACTTAGTTTTGGTACCACAATACTTTCAAAATTAACCAGCCATATAGTAATCTCTCTCAGACATTTAGTGTGATCTCTGGACGCCCAGGTCTTCCCTTGCCGCCCCATCCTCCACATGGACAACATCCAACAACTGCACCGACAGAAGTGAGTCATCCTGCTCCTCACCCAGTTCCAACGGATAATGGCACCAGGCCAGGAGCGAGACCTCCCCTGGCATGAAAGCCAGCAGGGTATCCAGGAAAGAACGGTCCCGCTGCTGCTCCAGTCTCAGCTCCAACTGCAACGTCCTCTATTCACACCCCAACCTCGCCCACAGGCTCCTGTGGCGAGCTCCCTGAATCTATTAGAAGCAGTGGCTGCTCCCTGTCACCCAACTCCAGCATCGTGGAGTCACTTGGGATGGGCAGAGAAGGGGGGAGAGGGAGAGCGAGAGCCTGTCGCATTGTGTTCCTCACCTGTGTGAAGATAAGGGGCGCAGACAGTATGTCATCATAAACTTTCCTTGCAGATTCTGAGGCAAGGCTTCATTATAAAGAAAGAAAACAGAGCCGCACCTCGGTAACTCAAAGCTCTACTGTAGACTACGAACTGTTTGCCGGGGGCAGCACAAACAGCAAACCCTCTGATTCATAGCGTAAAAGGTAAGAAGAACTGACTCACCCGTTCCAAGCCAGCAAACAGGCGAACAAGCACTCTGTGTTGTGCACGCGCGGTTGCACGTGGCCATGAGCCTTTATAGAGGGTGGGACAGTAAAGTGGGCGTGGCTTCTAACTTAAGTGGTAAATCAGGCAATCAGCAAAGTCAAAGTAAAAAACAAAGCACGTTTCTGCAGGCAATCAGCAAATGGTCCAGGCAGCATGTCCACGTGAACAGGCACTCAGGAGGCACTCCGGGTTGCACGCCGATCGGAATACCAACAAAGAACATACAAGTAACATGTATTTTTTAGAATCTCAAAGTTGTTTTGATTTTTCTGTGCCACCTGTCCACCCCTTTGCAGCTCATGTTGGAACAGTTTTACTAGTCACAAAAAGCAATGCTTCCAGTGTAGCGCACCTACAACCAAATACGCTTTCATATCACAATGGGAACTGAAAATGAACACCGAATGTTTGCCTATATCTGTATATTTATTTGGGCTAGGAGCTATGTGGTCGGCCCTGCTCCCGAGTGTACAACATAATTGTGTGCATGATGCGGTCTCAATATTACTGAATGCGGATGCACTCGCTTTCTTTTTTCTTTCGTTCATATTGACAATTTTTTTTTTTTTTTAACTTTTGTATTTGGTTGAAACAAACTTTTACAAAAACAAGTCTCAGTGGTTACATTCTTAAAACAGACTCAACTAAATACATTATTTAAACAGACAAAGATATGAAAGACAATTTTAAAAACAACAATAGCCAAAAAACAGACAAAATAAAACAAAAAAAGAAACAACATGTTGGCACCAACAAATATCTTACATACCCACATATAAAACCATTCCTAACCCTCTGAATTGAACGTGATTATGATAATCATTGTATTCTTTGAGGAATGTGGTTAAACCAAGTGTAGTGATGAAAATGCGATATGTGTGAAACCGACAAGCGGGGCGTGGGGACATATATAACGCATGGTACCAGTTTACATAATAGAGTTCACTGTCTCAAATCTGTGGGTCAGATAAAACTGAAGAAACTTGGACAGTGAATGCAAGAAAACAATAATTAAAGATATTATTAAACTGAGAGTAGTAGCTTAGTGGAGGGCCACTGCATAGAAATTGTTATTCCAATTAACATACAATTCAGAAGGCCCACAGAGTATTCACATTACCCCAACAGCAAATGGAGAAGAAAAGCTGCTGAGTGTTTGATATGCTATTCTGGCCCATTTTGCCTTGGAATGTAATTTACATCAAAAAAGCCTCCCTATTATTCTATCGCCAAATTAGCCCGGCACCCGGCTGTGCCGCATCACACGTTGCACGGACAAGAGCACATTTACAGTCATAATGGAAATGATTGCTTAGTGGGAGCCAGCAGAGAGTTACATTTTCCAGGGTTTTTAAATTTAAATAAGAAAAAAAACAAATGACTAAGTGAAAGCCTAAAAGGCCCAGGAAAATTGCACCCAATTATTGACAGCTAAGGGAAATAGAACATTTGACATGGAATCTACTATTATTATTTCAAACTATTGCTTGTCGACGTTGGAGGCATACAATTGTATAAGGTCTCTGATACACCTTGACCTATATTGTCAGCTCCATAAGGGCCCAAGTCAAGGCTCAAGGGGCGACTTTTTTACAGTAATTGGAGGACAATTCTGCGGGCTGCCCAGCTCCTTTGCATATCAAACCAATTATTCCTGATGTTTCAGGCCTACTTGTCTTCCACTAAAAGATTGACGCAAAGAGCACGGAACTCATACTACCACGTGATTCTGCAGGAGTTTCCAAACAATGTCAACATACTTTAACGCATGGCTTTCTTCTAAAGAAGTTGGATATTGTCTGAATAATGTGTATCCCACGAGGTGTCATTTCAATGGCTCCCTTTAGAACACATTATTTTTTGCTGCTGCGATCGTTTGAATCCACATTTTGCTATAATCCATAGGAATCATTAAGCATTTTATTGCCCGGCCATCTCCTTCTAGCAGATCTTAAAGAGTGATTCTCTTGTGTAGAGCTATGACAAGACTAACAAACCTGCCCAAACGTTGCCTAGGTAACGCCAACAAAGCAATATTATATGTACTGTATTCTCTCAAAATGAATCTCTGGGACAAGCCATTGCAAATAACACTGACGTAAATTTTCACTTTGCCTGGACGGATATGGCAAACAAGTTGCTTGCGGTGATAAATATGCGAAGGAAAACAGTATGATTCATGGAACTTTTTCCTATGGGATTGCGCCATTATAAAACACTTCCATGAATCAGGCCCTATATATGTGTTGTTTCAATTATTCATGCGCAACTGGAGACTAGATTAGTTGAGCATAAATTGTTATATAAGTACATAAAAGCAAAATGATTTCTTTTCGTTTAAATAGTTTAGAACACATATTCAAATAGTTGGGTGAACAACCAGTTCAATTCAATTAAAGAGTGACCAAAAACCCTCTGGATTCTAGCCTGATTCGGTTAGAGAGGGACCTGTTCCTAATGGATATCAATGGCCTAGTTCTGTAAAGGTGCATGGACAGTGAACTGAGCACACTTCTTTTCTCCTGTGGGATTTGGTGCAGCGAGGAGCCATTTGGAAGTGACACTGCCTACGTAAGGGCAGTCCCAGCACAGAGTGCTGCACAAGTGCGATAGCTGAGTGTAGTATGCAGCAGTGAGTTGAGCACAGCACTTTTTTTTCTCTGGTGGGATTTGCTGCAGCAAGGAGCCATTTGTAAGGACACTTGCCCTCATCAGGAGGTTGGAGGTAACCATGCCGCTTTTAGCGGCATGGCTTACCGCAATCCGGGCCAGGGTTCCTCGAATGAGGAATTACCGGGCCATCGCAACCTTGGCAGACCCGGTAATTCCCCATCCGAGGAACCCGGACCCGGTCCATCCCCATTCCCATTCGAGCCCCCATAGGGCTCAATGGGAATGGGGATGGAGCTAACAACGGGCCCGTTAATGACGGGCCCGTTGTTGGCTCCCTGGGGTCTTCGCGGGACCCAGTATGGACGCCTGCTTTTTCCAAGCGCCCATTGCGGGTCCCGCGAGGAGACCTCGTGGTAGGGCGGAATGGGTTTACCGGCACCGGCACCTTTACAGGTGCCAGTAAACCCATTCCGCCAACCTTCTGATGAGGGCCACTGTCTACATAAGGCAGTCCCAGCGCAGAGCGCGACACTTAAGTGCGATAACTGAGTGCAGTAGGCAGTAGTGAGTTGAGCACAGCGCTTTTTTTCTCTGGTGGGATTTGCTGCAGTGAGGAGCCATTTGGAAGGACACTGTCTACATAAGGGTGGCCCCAGTGTGGAGTTTTATGTGTGAGAGCGATAGCTGAGTGCACTCTATTGCAGTCAATGGCATGCAATGACAACTGCGGTGCTATGGTGTCAAGTTGGTTTATTTACGAGCAACAACTTGAGGTAAGTTTGTTTCTTAGTTACGAACATGCCTACAAACTTTGATCTGCATAGTAGAACGCTGGGCGCCTTTGGGAGTTATGCTGCCTTGCCCCTGTTAGGGGTGAGTTCTGAGAGAATACAGGCCGATTCACTGATTTCCTCAATTTCTACATCTACTCACGCCTCCACCCCGAAATTGATCAGGAAAGAGGAGAGCGATAAACAACCAACGTGTTGGGTATGCTAGCAACCCTTTCTTATGCAAACATAACATCCTTTTTAGGGACTAACAAAGTTAACGAGTTGTTGATACCCGGCAACTACGGCCATGAACAGCTGTCAGGGGGGGACTGGGAAACAAAAGAGGCCCTGGAAATAATGTTCAAAGTGAAACCATATTACACATTTTGACCAAGCTCAACCCTTTTCCTATGGGAACATTTGGAAATGCAGCACAAAAGAGGCCAGAGTGCCAAGGCCTAGCAGGAAATCTCCACAGTTCCCTATAGGCCAGTATAGCCCTGCGCTGTCAATGCAGAGTGAGGAAAATGAGCTGTCAATGCAGAGAGAGGAAAATGAAATCCCAGGTGCACTAATGCTGGATATCAGCTAAAAAGTAAACGACCCCTCTCAGTTGGCACATTCACTGCGACAAGTGAATACAGAGGAACGGCTGCAAGAATAGCCTTAGATCAATCCCTGGAGATCAGGGGAAATCACAGTACTCAATGCAATCATCCTACCCTTCACTTTTCTCCATACCAGATCCTACTCAAAATTGCCCCACTTGGCGCGACTACTGTCCCAGCTGTGAATTATGACCTCAACTCGCTTGTTAGGCTTTGTAAAAAGATCAACACAAGTCTGAACGAACAGAGAAACGAGACTGAGCTAATGAATTCTAAAATGTCCATTTCAGAAGGATATAGAACAGCCCTCAACGCTCATGACATGCGGGATAACCTACATGTTAGCTTCAGCGCTCATCAATTAATAGGATCTGACCAGCAAAGAGCGAATACATCATGTGCTATTGAACAGTTCACGCATGGCACCCAAAGGTTATTTCGGAGCACCAAGCCACCAACATCCGTGCAGTTTCAATTCATTCATCAAGAGCAGGAATTGAGATCTGAGCAGACATTAACGGATATATCAAAGGAAAATAAAAGAAAAGCTAAAGAAGTTACGACTCCAAAGGAAGAAAAAAAAACAAAAAAAGTAAGAAATCGGCTGGAGTTAATAACATCTTAAATCACGCACATTTCTTTGGAATTTGAAACGTCCTTTTCCTGCTGAAGTTTGCGCGTCAGATATCAATAGAGTAATTGCATGAAAAAAGAAAAAGAAACGTGCACAGCATACACCACATCTTGTGAAGATTCCCAGGAGCTCGCCCAACAGCAGGAAGCGAATACACGAAACGAAGTGAACAATCTAAAAAACTCAGGGCAAGCAGAAATATCCGATCTGCTACTTGACATCTCTACTTACAAGATCAATGAACCTTCTTATTATTCCTTACCTACTCAGAGTCCCACAGGCACCTTACAGGGAGATCTGGGAACAGTGATCCAGTGGAGAAAACAAATAATCAAGAGGATACCTGAGGTAGAGGAATTATAATAACCACCAGGCAAAGACACCATGATGATACCCCTTGTATGACGCTGTAGGAAAGAACGCAAGGTCTGGCCTTGAAATCCACTGTGGCTCGAACATCTCTAGTGGTGAAGAGATACTGACAAAGTTCGAGCATATTCTAGTTCTTGCTGCAACATGGTTGCCTCCTTCTTCTTAATTATCGAACGCGTGGGCGGACCCACGCAGGCGCTTCCCCATCCTAAAGGATGATGTGCACCATCCCTACCAATCAACACACAGGCCACACTTCCACACAAACCACCCGCAACCCCACCGCAAACAACCACACCCCACCAATCCAACACCAGCCACCCGCAATCCCACTGCAAACAACCACACCCCACCAATCCACACCAACAGACACAACACCCCAAACTCACACCACCCAGCGAGCCCGGAGACCGGCGCGCAGACACGCGAGACCCCAGCCCGTACGCCTACACATGCGCTTCAGGCGAGGCACTGCGCGCTGCCGCTCACCCACCGCGACCAACCCGAGCAACACCCACACTACCACATGAACCCCCAACCACTAAACCACAACCATTACCCCAATTCAACACCAGCCACCCGCAACCCCACCGCAAAACAACCATACCCCACCAATCCAACACCAGCCACCTGCAACCCCACCGCAAACAACCACACCCCACCAATCCACAGCAACAGACACAACACCCCAAATACACACCACCCAGCGAGCCCGGAGACCGGCGCGCAGACCCACGAGACCCCAGCCCGTACGCCTACACATGTGCTTCAGGCGAGGCACCGCGCGCTGCTGCCTACCCATCGAGACCAACCCGAGCGACACCCACACTCCCACACGAACCTCTAGCCACCAAACCACAACAACCACTACCCCCAAATCAACACCAGCAACCTGCAACCCCACCGCAAACAACCACACCCCACCAATCCAACACCAGCCACCCGCAACCCCACCGCAAATAACCACACCCCGCCAACCGACACCAACAGACACAACACCCCAAACACTCACCACCCAACGAGCCCGGAGACCGGCGCGCAGACCCGCGAGACCCCAGCCCGTACGCCTACACATGCGCTTCAGGCGAGGCACCGCGCGCTGCCGCCCACCCACCGCGACCAACCCGAGCGACACCCACACTACCACACGCACCTCCAGCCACCAAACCACAAACAACCACCACCCCCAATCTAACACCACCAGCCACCCTACCACAAACCACACCCAACCAATCCACACCTACCTTACCACAAACAAACGCCCCCCCACCAACTCACACCCTGACCCCAGCTCCGCTACTCCCGCCACTACCAATCGCATCCGCCATCCGCGCAACACCTCTCAACAGCCCAACCACCGACCCGAAACATGCCGACCGCACTTCAACGTTCAGTCCCCAATCCCCCGGGGGCTCGCACTCCGTCTGCCGCCTCCGAAACCCAAGGCCTCGAAGCGATACGGACTGCGTGCCTCTCTCCTCCCAAACGACTGGCCCCCGTGGCACTTCCTCTGGACGTGCTTCATAGAGGGCCTCACAGCTGTTAAAGGGCCCCTTGTGATTCTCGTACCCCCGCGGAGCCCTGCTTGAGACGCAGCACACGCGACACATGGTTGCCTCATCCTGTTCACTCTACCCACAGAGTGTGCATGACGCGAGGCATACATGACGTCACCACATATCTGTACGCGCGCCGTCACATCACCTAGTGACAGCGGCCAGCAAAAGTAAACAGAAGTAAGAGGATGCTCGCACCACAAGCTCTCCTCTACCTGATGCTGATAACCTTCACAGATAAGAGCACGCATGGCCATCTAATGGCCCACTAAATAGACTTGTCTGTATTAGCGTGTTACCATATCAGACATGGTTTTTATAATTGTTTGTACAGCAACAGGTAGATATGGGTTATTCCAGCTTGTCACATTGATGACTTCATGTTCTCAGGTAAATTGAGTTTAAACATTATTTATACATTTAATCACTGCTGAACATACTATTTTCCCTACTTGTTCTATGCTTTTGCTCTTTTGTGTTTGTTTATCTTTAGATGCTTTAAGGCTTTAATAAATCAGGTAAACCTTTTTGACTTTTAAAGTAATTTCCCCATTTTTATACGGTTATATCATTTTCCTTTGGATAATAATTACATATTGATTCTGACTGTATGTTCCCTTCTTTTTTCTACATTTGTTTTTGATGCTGACATCTACAATTGTGGAGTATGTATGTGAACACATTTTCATTATGTATTTTATTTGGTGCAACATTACACTTATAAGGCCCGATTCATGGAATCTGGTGCAGAAACGGTGCAATGGGCGAGTTGCAAGAAGGACTGTGCGCGAGCCGTGGGGCAGAAAATAAATTGTGCACCACGCGTATTCATGGATTTCAAGACGCATTACTAGCCGGAGCGTAAGTAACAACAAGCTGCGCTAGGAAAGCCCCCAACACGTCCCACGCACACCAAAAAGCAAGTTAAAGAACTAACACGGCACAAGACTCTGCACCATCCCTGGCTCAGCATCCAGCACCCCATAGAAAACGTGCACCAAAACTGCACAATCCCAGGCCGTACCCCAAAGAAAACGCATGACAACATCTCGCAATCCCAGGCCGTACCCCAGGGCAATCACGCAACAAAACCTTGCAAACCCAGGCTGCACCGCTGAGAAAACGCGTGCCCTCCCTCACAAGCACAGCCCGTACCTGAGCGAAATTGAGTGACAAAATCTTGCAATCCCAGGCCGCACCCCAGAGAAAATGTGTACATCCCGTAATCCAGCGAAATTGCATGCCCCCTTGTAAGTGTATGCTATCAAAACGTGAGTTCCCACTACACCCTCGGTACCCATCCTGTCCACATACCCCCTACAGCACATTAACCACTGTAGCCCACACACCAGCCCCCCTCACTGGTGACACCCCCCACAATCAGCCTCCTCAAGACGGCACACTCCCTCCCCACAGGCAGCTCCCTCCAGACGGGACACCACCCACAGCCCCCCTCACCTTTGACACTTCCCGACCGGCAGCCCCCTCCAGAAGGGACACACACCATAGGCAGACCTCTCCAGAAGGGGCACCCATCACAGGCTGCCCCATCAGGACAGGACACCCCCCACAGGCAGCCCCCTCCAGACAGGCCACCACCCCCGAAACCTCTCACCTGTGACACCCCCCACAGACAGCCTCCTCCAGAAAGGACACCCTCCACAGGCAGCCTCCTCCAGATGGGACACCCCCCACAGGCCGATCCCTCAAGACGGGACAACCCGCACAGGCAGCCCTGTCCAGATGGGACACCACCCCTCAGCCCCCCGCACCTGTGTCACCCCCCCACAGGCAAACCCTCCAGATGGGACACCACCCCCAGACCCCATCATCTGTGACGCTGCCCACAGGCAGCCCCCTCCAGAAGGGACACCCCCACAGACAGCCCCCCAAAGGTGGGACACCCCCTAAGGCAGCCCCCTCCAGACACCTGTGACACCCCCCACAGGCAGCCCCCTCCAGATGGGACACCCCCCACAGGCCGATCCCTCAAGACGGGACACCAACCCCAGACCCCATCATCTTTGACACTGCCCACAGGCAAACCCCTCCAGAATGGACAACCCCCACAGGCAGCTCCCTCCAGGTGGGACACCCCCCACAGACAGCCCCCTCCAGAAGGGACACCCGCCAGAGGCAGCCCCCCAAAGACGGGACATCCCCTAAGGCAGCCCCCTCCAGACACCTGTGACACCCCCCACAGGCAGCCCCCTCCAGAGGGGACAAACCTCACAGGCAGCACCTCCAGACGGGACTCCTCCCACAGGCCCCCCCTCAAGATGGGACCCCCTACCACAGGTAGCCCACTCCAGAAGGGACACCCTCCACAGGCAGCACCCTCCAGAAGGGACACCACCCCCAGACCCCATCATCTGTGACGCTGCCCACAGGCAGCCCCCCTCCAGAAGGGACACCCCCACAGACAGCCCCCCAAAGATGGGGCACCCCCTAAGGCAGCCCCCTCCAGACACCTGTGACACCCCCCACAGGCAGCCCCCTCCAGAGGGGACACCCCCTACAGGCAGCCCCTCCAGACAGGACACCTCCCACAGGCCCCCCTCAAGATGGGATCCCCTACCACAGGTAGCCCCCTCCTTAGAAGGGAAACTCCCCACAGGCAGCTCCCTCCAGATGGGACACTGCCCCCATCCCCCCTCACCTGTGACACCCCCCAAAGGCAGCCCCCTCCAGAAGGGACACCCCCCACAGAGAGCCCCCTCTGGAAGGGACACCCCCCACAGGCATCCCCCGCAATACAGGACACCCCCCACAGGTAGCCCCCTCCAGACAGGACACCACCCCTAAGCCCCCCTCACCTGTAACACCACCCACAGACAGCCCCCTCCAGAAGGGACACCCTCCACAGGCAGCACCCTCCAGAAGGGACACCCCCCACAGGAAACCCCCTCCAGATGGGACACCAGCTTCCGTCACCTGTAACACCCTCCACAGGCAGCCCCCTCCAGATTGGACACCCCCCACAGGCAGATCCCTCAAGACGGGACAACCCACACAGGCAGCCCTGTCCAGATGGGACAACACCCCTCAGCCCCCCTCACCTGTGACACCCCCCACAGGCAAACCCTCCAGAAGGGACACCAACCCCAGACCCCATCATCTTTGACACTGCCCACAGGCAGCCCCCTCCAGAATGGACAACCCCCACAGGCAGCTCCCTCCAGGTGGGACACCCCCCACAGACAGCCCCCTCCAGAAGGGACACCCGCCAGAGGCAGCCCCCCAAAGACGGGTGTAAGAGGATTCAATTCAGCACTACAGCTAAGTCAACGCCTAGTCTATAATACTGAATGAAAACCCTTATTGATATATCTTTAGGTCCAGTTCATGCGTTCTGGATGACTACCCCTATATAACACCCCTCTCTTGGAATCCCCCTGACCCCACTGAGCCAAGAAGTAGTTCTGTTTTGCAAGGTTAAAAGGTTTATTTGATAATTTGAAATAGATATATATATCACGCTTTATAATAAATTAATAATTGAATAGCACACTGGTAAATAGGAACAAAAGAAGAAGGTGGTACAAAATGCTTTATAGAGTTCAAATGGATGCAAGGTTGAATGAATGAAATGCAGTATAGAAATACTCAATATGATTGCAACAAAACAATGTAATCACTTTTCTCTGGCAATTCCCTCCCCCCCTTGATGCAAGGCAAGGAAATGGAAGGAAACACACAGTTCTCAGAAATGCAATCAAATGTGATTCAGTTCAATCCCAGCAAGCTTACAGAAAACAGATAGGAGTTTTGAAAACACAGGCAATGCTTGGATATGTGCTGGCAATGAATGAGAAATATGCTAAATTTGCTTTTAATTCCCTTATAGAGGTTCAGGGTGAGTGGTATCTAGTTAATATTAGTCCAGGCTCACACTAGCAATGATGCAGGGATAGTTAGCAGGTTAAACGAATTTCTGGCCAATGGAAAGCAAACAGCAGCAGTTTTTACATGTGAAGAAATTGCAAATCGCGGTAAAATTCGCGGATGCGCCGAGCGCTATTACAAAGGAACCGCAAGGACTATCTCTACCGTTTTGGGGTCCTAGAAAAGCCTGGGATCTCAGCTTCCAAATGAAAGTTATTGCAAGTCTCTAGCCCAAACGGTTGCGGAGATATGAGTAATTTAGTAAAGGTCGTTTTTGGTTTTGTAAATTTTAAACGCACACTTTTTCAAAATGACAAGTGACAAATTTTTGCAGCTAGAATGACAGGTGACAGCTAGGAGGCAGTTCTACTTAGGTTAAATAGATTGAATTAGATGAATTTAAACTAAGAGATGTGTTCTGAGTTTTGCTAAGTACTCACAAGAGATTTTGAACCGGAAAGCGGCTTTGTCACGATCTGGTCAACAGTCTGGTCAGGTCTTTCCGGGTTCTGCTCACCGCGCCTGGTCTGGTCTCTGCTAGGCACAGCACTGCTTTCTCTCTAGTCTGGTCTCAGCTGGGCACAGCACTGCTTTCTCTCTGGTCTGGATAGATTGAAGTCTCTAGTTTGGCTTTCTGGAGTTTGATGGAGGTAAGTATGGATTTTTCCGGCAGGGCTTCCAGCGGCAGATGGATTTTGAAGGGCCTATCTGTCCTGTCTGTCTGCTTTTATCTGTTTCTTGAGAGTGGGTGTGTGTGTTACATCACTAGACTCGCCCCTCTCAATCGTCATTGGTCCAGCTTTCATCCCTTACTTGATTGGGGGAATGAAATGAAGTGTCATCATGATGAGGTCTGTTTATGATACAGAGAACCCACCCCTGTCAACTTTACACACAATCTATATCTGACCTAAAAACATATTTGCACAGGTACACATTTGTTTAAAATTACATATACATGGTGTGGCTGAATTTAGCCATGTCTATGTCCAAATCTGCTCATTCTCGGAGCTTGCATTCAAAGAGTGTACATAATTGACTTTTTAACTGCTTTTCCAATTTCCGACATGGACCCAACTTTACATACATGTGTGCAGGGGGTAGGGACATTAACTGATGAAGTTTCAGATTTTTAACATGCACACATTTAGAGTAATATCCACTTTTCCGCTAAAACCCCCCTGAACATACCACCGGTTCCTACCACGTCTTAAATTGTGGGCAGAAAAATCACAAGAATTATGGTATCTTTTATAAAATTTTCACATGTCCGCACTATGAATTATCCACCTTTTTATAAAACCATATCCTTGCTGCAGGGGTGTGTCTTTTCAGGTCACATGGTACAGAAACCAGTCTTTCCAGTTTCTGCCAAGCCAGCTTGCTTCTCACAGGCAGTGCTCCTCCCAGCTTCTCCAGGAGGAAGCCACTTTTTACGACGTCTGTAATAAAAAACCTTTGCCTGAGTGGAGAGGGCTTTGTTCACTCTCTGGCAGAGCACAGATAATTCAATTATCAGATAGATGGCATATCCTTAGCCTGGGCAGCAAAAGGAAGGTTGGCCTGGGAACACAGTGGTGACTCAAGTTTCACTCCTGATGGGTAGTTGCTAGGCAAAATCAAGTTCCTTAAGCCAGACCTTCAGCTAACTTTTTGTTGCTTTTAAAATAACTTGTAATTTTACACATGCAGCTAGAATGCTGATTCTAAGTGCAAAACTATGACATTTCAACAGTTACAAAGGCATGTGACACCAAACATAGGTCACTCATTTAATTTAACATTTTCGATTTTGGTGGTTTTAAATCCAGTTGCAGTTAGGCTTAAGCTGCTGACTCCATAGCATTTTTGTTATAAGCATTGTTTTTGGGCTCTTCATTTCCCAGATTTTGTAGGCACACAAAACTCCATTCTGCCAAATGTCTGCTGGTGTTCAGTGAATATTTTGCACATGTTGCAAGGTTTGAAATAGGCATTTTGCTTGCCTTCAGAAAAACACACAGAGTGGTTTTAAAACGCCGGCTTTTGGATAGTGGTGAGTACTGGTACTGCACTCATTTTTGGGATTTAAGAAATGAATTCCCCACACTTCTATGTTGCATTTGGCAATCAGCATTGCCATTCCCAATGGTTTCAGACTACTGTGCGGGTAGTCCAATGGTGGTTTTAAAGCGCTTTGAAGCTAACCGGCGCTACTGTTTTTCCTTTGGCAACCCATTTCCCTCATGGCAACCCGGCCTTTCATTCTCGCACTGGTGGGTGGCAAGTGAGGCAACCATTTTGGTGGGCGCACAAACTGCGCAGCTTTCCTGGATTTCGGCGCACATGTGGGTTTTCCGCCATCTTGAATTTCCTAAGCCCACAGCACCAAATGTTGTAGCAGGATAGCTTAAACGTGGGTCAGGACACCCAACAAGCCCCCCCACGCAACTGCACTTTGAGTTTGGGTCGATGGGGAGTCGCGTGCCCAAGGGTTTTGACCCACGCACCGGTCTGTCCGCATAATCTTCTTCCTCTTCTGTAGATGGCACAGTTCAGCATCTTCTTCTCCATCCGGTACTGATCGATCGGTTCTCCTCGCCGGTCCTGATGGGAGTATTGGGCGGTCCACTGGGCCCATTGGATCTCCGTTCCCGGTCTCCGGATCGTCCTTCTTGGTCATCCTTCATGGTTTCATCTCTCCTAGGATGATAAAGCAAAAGCGGCAATATCTACTCATAGGCGATTTTTTTCCACCACTGTTGAGATAGTGGGGCAGCATATGCATTTTATCATAACGAAACATTACATTCTTATTTTAATAAAAACAGTATGACTAAGAGACAGTTTCATACAATCACAGTATGTTAGAGACTAGATGTGGTATGTTTTATGATTGGAACTGAATTAGTCTGATACAGTACCCGCTAGGATTCCAGAGGATTCCTCCAGTTGTTGCAGAGTGTGCCTGGGATGGCAACATTTCAACTGGTTTATGTGGACCCACTTGTCTTCCCCCTCTGCCAAAGGACCTTTGGGGATGTGGATTTTGTAGGCCACAGGGGAGATCTTATCGACGATCTCAAAGGGTCCCTTCCATGTAGGCAAAAATTTGCGCTGCTTGGCCTGGTTCCTTTGGAAGTTGTATAGATAGACCCGGTCTCCCACCTGATATTCCTTCCTGGAAGTTTTCAGGTCATAATGGGTCTTCATGCTATCAGCTGATCTTTCTAGATTCCGCTGAGCATAAGCAAAAGCATGTTGGAGGTGTTTCCTTAAATTCTCTACATACTCATGAGTAGTGGAGGCATTTATCAGTGTCTGCTCTTGGGTCCTGTAGAGCAAATGCTGAGGAAGCACCATCTTGCGCCCAGTCATCAACTCAAATGGTGACATTTTGGTTGCAGATGAAGGGGTAGATCTGATGGCCATTAGGACCAGAGGTAATCGGATATCCCAACTTGGCCCAGAATCTGCCACAAACTTCTTTAATATGCTCACAATTGTCCGGTTATATCTCTCTACTGCCCCAGAAGAAGCTGGTCTATAAGCAATATGCAGCTTTCTCTTGACCCCCAGTATCTCCCACATCTTTGTCATTACTTCACTGGTGAAGTGGCTACCTCTGTCTGACTCAATCCTTTGAGGTAGACCAAAACGGGAAAAGATGTGGTTAATCATCAAGGCCGCTGCAGTTTCTGCCTTGCAATTTGGGGCTGGGAGACATTCCACCCACTTGGTAAACAAGCATGTCACAGTCAACATGTACTTATTCCCCCTAGCCGAGCGAATCACAGGGCCCACAAAGTCGATTTGTAAATCTGACCATGGCAGTGTCATTCCCCTCTTTTGTAAAGGCGCCCGGTGCGTGAGGGATGATGGCTGAAATTGTGCACACACAAGGCACCCCTTCAAATATTGGTTGAGGTCCTGGCCCATGTGTGGCCAGTACGCAACCTCTCTTAAGATTTCCAATGTTGTGTGAAACCCCCTATGACCGGCGGTGGCCGCATCATGGGCGTGACTTAACATCAGGCTTCGGAATGAGGTAGGAACCACCCACTGATCATGGCCAGCTTTGGATTTCCTTACCAACAAACCGTCTTGGATCCGGAACATTTTTGGACATTTCATCAACACTCTTAGGTCCTCTTTCCCAATGTAATCGGTATCCGTCAGGGGAAAGTTCTCAGGGTCCTCAAGGTGCTGGTAAAATTTACCAATTATTGGATCCCCCTTCTGAGCGGTGATCAAATCAGCATCAGGGGTCTCCTTACTCCATTGTGCAATTGGAAGGTCGTTGTGAGCATTTGTCTGGGACCTAGTGATAGCAGTGACCTGGATTTCCCCCAACAGGGACTCAATCTCAATTAGATCCCCTTGGATGGCCCCGGTTTTGGCCAGCTGATCAGCTAAGTCATTTCCAGTTTTGTCTGGTCCCTCTACTTTGGAATGACCCTTGATCTTCTTCCAATAGATGGTCATCCCATTCGAGGTGACCAGATCATCAATGTTTTGGATTAACTTCCCATGTTTCAAGGGTTTGTTGTTAGCACATAACATGCCTCTGGTTTTCCAATTAACCAGGTGCTCCACGAACCCGTTCCGTACATAATCCGAATCTGTGATTATGACCAGTTCGTGGAGTTGATGCTGGACAGCAGTGAGGATGGCCTGATGCACAGCCATCAATTCTGCCACCTGACTACTTCGGGGACCAATTTTGTATCCAGCGGAGGGTTCTGGGGACTCATTCACCCATGCATTCCCTACGCCGGCCACCAGTTCTTTCTCCCCGTTGTTGTCAACATGGTAAGAGCATCCATCCACATAGACAGTGGGCATTCCCTCACACTTGTCTTCTTCAAAGACCTTGTGTGGGGAATTAAGGTATGCCTCCATGTTGTCCTTGATTTTTAGACTTTCGTCCTCGAGACAGTTTTCTCTGGCACAATCATGCAAGTCAGCCAGACCTTGTGCGAGGGGACTCTTCTTGTTTTGGCCATATCTGACCTCCACAGGAAAGCCTTGCATTGACAGAATCCAGGAAGTAATTCGGGAATTACTCACATTTCCGGCCCGGATTCTGTCACTTTGGAGATATTGCAGAGGCTGGTGTGGAGTCTCCACTATGATGTGTTCCCCCTGGATAAACGGGCGGTAATTCTTCAATGCCCACACCGTTGCCAGGAGTGCCTTCTCACAATCGTTGAATTTTTCCTCCACCGAGGATAAAGTTTTGCTCGCATAGGAGATTACTTTATTGACCTTGTCATGCTTTTGATATAATACTGCCGTCAAGCACGTATTAGAGAACCCTGTCTCCAGGAAGAACTCCTTGTTTCTGACAGGGTAAGCTAGGCAGGGCGCTTGTGAGAGGCTTCTTTTGAGTTGTTTTACTGCTTCGGCTTGTTCTGGACCCCATTCCCACTTGACCCCCCCCTTCAGGAGATGAATCAGGGGTCTGGTGATCTCTGCGTAGCCCTCAATGAACTTCCTGCTGTAATTAGTCAGTCCAAGGAGGCTCCTTAGTTCCCGCAGAGTTGTGGGGTCTTTCAGTTTCTGAAGTGCTTCCACTTTCTTTTCCTGGGGACAAAGACCCTGAGGAGTAATCTCATGCCCCAAGAAGTTAACACGGGTTTTACACCACTGTGCTTTCTGAAAGGAAAGTTTTGCTCCAGCGGCCCTCAACTGCGTCAGAACATAACGGATCTCCGCTATGTGTTCCTCCACAGATGAACTTTTGATGAGGACATCATCTACATAAGCCAGGTTACCCCTCGTACCCAGGTCGGGCATGGCCTTATGTAGGAAAATGTTGAATTCATTGCCGGAGTTGAGGTATCCGAAGGGAGTCCGGGTCCATGTGTACTGCTGGCCCCCAAAGGTAAAAGCCAGTTTGTATTGGTCCTCCCTACTGACAGGCACAGTCCAGTATCCATTGGTCAGGTCTATTGCAGTGAATACCTGTGACCCCTGAATCTGGGCCAGCCCTTGGTCAATGTAGGGAAGAGGCCATCGGGAAGTATGGACCCGTTTGTTGAGCTCCCTGAGGTCAGCGCAGAGTCTCCACTGGCCGTTTGGCTTCAATATTCCCAGCACCGGATTATTGAAGGTGCTGTGGACTGGACGGATTATTCCCCGGGACTCAAGGTTCTTAATTATTTCAGTAAGGGACTCCATTGATGCGAGAGGCAAGCGATATTGCTTCACAAACACTGGAGTCATGCCAGGGTCCGTGGGGATTGTTGTTGTGTGGATGTCAGTGCGACCACAGTCATATGAGTCTACCGCAAAGAGATCTTGGAAATCCAAGAAAACTTGTTTCAACTTTTGCTTTTGTTCCAGCGTCACACAGGCATCAGCTAGGTTGACTCTCTCTTCCACCATCTGCCTGAAGCCTGGAAAGACTTCTGGTTTGGCTATCTCCGCGGCCTCCTCCAGCTGGGTGGAGAAGTCCCTGGTCAGAGTGCTGATTTGGACCGGAGGCTTCAGGTGGGAAAGGCAGCCCTCATGGACTTGGAAAATCACCTCATCCCTCCTGAAGTCACACGTCACATCTTCCTTACCATAAGGGCAGGAAGTGTACACCAGGAAGTTCCCCCCATGCCGGGTGAAAATCCTGTCTGGTGTTGTATTGTCATCACTGTCACTGTCAAAACAGTCCTTGGGGATGGGTCCTAACAGTTCATTTACAAGATCAATGGAGAAATGTCGGTCATCAACCGCCATTCCAATAATGGTGCCTGCGGCTAGAGTAATACTCTTTAAGTCGCTGTTATCCACCTCTATTGGAATGGTGTCATGTTCTATGTTGACTAATGGAGTTGGGTTTACCCCCAACCCTTGCTGTTGGAGAGAAGCATTTAGATGTATGTAAGCATCAGGGTTTTTCAACTCTTGTCCCCTTTTGACTTTCACTTCCAGGGAGAATTGTCGGGTCCTTTCTGGGATGGTGACTTCCTCTTTTACCTGAATTTCAACTGCATAAGGTAGCAATTGAGCTGACCTAAATGCTTTTTCTGGATCATCAAAGCCCATGGGATTATCCGCTAATCGGGACCAAGCTTTGAGGTTTATTAGGTCCAAACTAATGGCAAAGCGATTGAGAATGTCACTGCCTAAGTAAAAGGCGGCAGGGACGTCTCGCACGACCCAACAATTGTGGACTATGCTCTTGTTGCCAATGGAGATTTTGAGCATACACCTGCTTGGCAGGAGATGTTTGGAGTCAGGTGCTTCCAGGTCCATTTCCCATTTGTCTATCAGTTTGAAGGTGGGAATGGCTGGATCTTTTGGGAGTTGGCGGAACATGGCTTCGCTGATGAAGCTCTTACCGTTGTTCACACACACTCGAGCGAGAACAGAGTCCTTCCCATCATTTAACTGAACAGGGATGAACAACTGCTCTCCAATTTGCTGAATATCAGCCAGGCTTTGAGCTGATTTCACATCTTCCTGGACTATAGGAGTGGGAGTTTCAGATTGTGGATTAGTATAGAATTTCAGAGTGTTTCCTTCCAGCGTGGAATACCACTTTAGACTGGAAGGAAGGTTGATTTTCAGAAATAGAGAGGACCCCCCATCACCAGTCTGTTGTCCTACTGCTATTACTGTCACGTCTGGAATTTGGCTATTCTGGAAGTGAAATTCTACTTGGTCAGATTTTTGTTCAACCATGTGGCATGTGCCGTTTAAACTAACATGGTTGACACTCTGTTTTAATTTTATTGGTCGGCTAGTCTGGGTCCAGAGGACCTTGTTTACGCAATCTATTAGGGGTGACAACCTTCTCAGGAGGTCATTCCCTAATAAACAAGGGGTGCCCTCTGGGGTCACAACTATGACCGGGTGTTTCAACTTGTGTCGCCCGATCTTAATGTCCAAGTCTGCCGTCCCCTCGACGGGAATTTCCTTCCCGTCAAAGTTCTGCAGTTGTCCAGGAAGAGAGGTGAGAGGAATTTGGTAATTCTCTCCCCTTCCTGCATTCAGTTCGTCAAAGGCCCTTCTGGACAGAAGGGTAGCTTGAGATCCAGTGTCCACCAGTGCTGAGATTGTACCCTGCCCCTGTACTTGTACCGGGGCATAATATCTTCCCTCCTTCTCCTCAAGGGGGCACAGATAATGTACATTTTTGGACAACTGGTGGGCTAATTTTCTGGTTTTGGACATCGCTAGCGAGGAGATTTGGGCAGAATTCTGTGGAGAGTCTTGGGAATCTGAAAGAAAAAATTTGCAACTGGAGATCAGAGCCATTGTGGGTTCCCCTGGCTCCGTTTCTGGGCCGCCCCCCCTTTTTTGGAGGCAGTCGCCAGGATGGGTTTGAACCAGGGGATTTTCTTGCTGTTGGTTCTGGGATGAGATGGTGGGCGGCGGTAGCTCAGTCTCCACATCTCCCCAGTCTGGATTTGCATCCCTAGGGACCCATTTTTCTTTGGGAGGAGTTCCCCCCTCTCTGAAGGAGAAGATCCTTTTCCCAGGATCCTCTGAGGATCCCTCTCCCTCAAATTGGAAGATCTGTACCTCCTCCTCAAACTGAGTCTGTTTGGGTCTTTTGTTTCTCCTACCCCCCCTCTGCTCCTTAGGAGGCAGACTTTCAGGGGCAAGAGATTTTGTTTCCGGTTCCTGGGTTTCCAGGGGCTGTTTACAAGTGAGGAAGGAAGCTTCCTCCAAGGCTTTACACCCCCCTTCCCTTTGTGCCTCCTCCCTGGGAACCGGTGATTTATCGGGGTGCTGCCCCCGTCATTGTTCTGGAGCACCAGGTCCAGAGTTGGGTGCGTTCTGCGCCGGCATGCTGATCTGAGGGTTCTGCTGTGCCCTCAGTATATGACCCATATCCCGCGCCATGTTTTGAACCTGGCGCTCTAACTGGGAAACCCGCTCAGGCTGATACGGGGCCCTGTTTTCTCCCCTGGGCTGATCCCGGGAAGGGTAGCTGTCCCTCCTTTGGTAGTACCCCTGGTTGGGAAGATTTTGGTACCCCTCCACCCTTGGCCTCCCCTCTCCCGGATTCAGTGGTCTGGGCTCAGGGAATTGGGGAAAGAAGGATGGATGGTTTTGGGGCTGAAAGTCGGGTGGATATCTGGGGAAAAAGTTCTGCCCAGGGTTTGGTAAATTTCTGCCCTCCTGTGGGAAGCTTGGAGGGAAGTTCCCTGGGTTAGGTGCTTGTCTGGATCCCCCCCCTTGGGCTGGAGGAGTCCACACATAACCCAGGATGGGTCGATTACCTTTGTAGCGAGGACTTACATAGTCAGGAGAGCGAGGGACCCCATTTGTGGGGCTGCCGCCCTGGCTCCCTGTCTGCGACTGGCCCGAGGACCTTCTGGGCCTAGCATTATTAGGTGCAGGTAGGTTTTTAGGCCCCCCCATCTCCAAATCCAAAACGGGGGTGACCTTTACCTCTGCCACCTTGGCAGCAGCAGGGGTGCTGTTGGCTTTGGGGTTTTTCTGGGCATTGCTTTTATTTTCTATGGGCTTCTGCACCTCATAGATGCGGGTAGCCTGTTCAATGACCCAGTCTAAAGATCTTTTCTCGTGAAAATCCCTCACGAGCTGGGTCATGATATATTTGGGCAAGGCATGGAAAAACGTGTTTATAAATTCACGGCTATCCGTGCGCACCCTTCTTGTGGTCTGTGCAAAAGCCCGCTTTAACTCCTGCACAAATTCTTGTGGGGCCTGATCCTCCCCACATTGCAAATTGTAGGCTGCCTTGCGAGCCTCTTGAGGATTTCTGTGAACAGAAAAATGTTTCAGGATGGCCGCCTTATAGGTGGACCATCTTAAATGATTTTGGTCCTCCAGCCCCGCAAAGAAACTGGAGTATTCCGGGGAGAAGGTCCACTTTACATATTGAATGCAGCTTTGGCTGTCCTTCAAATGGAAAGTCTCCATCATTTGTTCAAACAACTCTAAGTGCTCCCAAACAGAATACTTAGCGTTCTTATGGTAAGGCGTGATGACGCTCCTGATCGCCTTAATCTGCTTTAAGGGGTCCTTGAGCAAGGCCCTTTTTGCCTTATTGGCCTTTTTGGTTCGGGTAACCCTTGTCCATTCTTCGTCGGACTCAGAGGCACTGCTCCCAGAGGTTCCCGTCTGTTCTTCCAGGTTTTCCCGGATTCTGCGAGCCTGGGAATGGCTGGCAGAATGTGGGGACCTGGTCTCCTGTGTCCTGCGCAGTTCAGAGGAGTCTTCAGATTCCTCCTTGCTGTCAGGATTTGATGGGTACCCCCTCCACTGACCTAACTGGGCAGAGGTTTTCAGGATGCCCTTAATGGGCCTACTCTCCTGGGGTTCCCCACTGAACTGTATTGTACTTGGGTGCCCATACCCGGATGCCCACCCCTCCATTCCTGGATGGTACTGGCCTATGAGCCCCATACTCTTAGCTGGATAGTAATCTGCCATCCCTGTGGCCCTGTGCTCATGTGCGCCAGGGGACACGGGGGTGGTAGAGTCCAGGGACTGGGGAAGATGAAGGCCCCTGGTGTTAGGGCTCCTGCGGTTATGGTCAGGAGTCTCTCTTTCCCAGCGGACCTCATCTCTATCCGCCCCTGCTCCCTGTTGCAATGCAAGAGCCTGCATTTGTGCTTTCAGTTCCTCTGTTAAGGCCTTACTCGACTCTATCAGTTTCTCCTGCATCGCTACCTGTTGCTGGAGCCTATCATTGTGTTGACAGAGGGCCTCATTTTCCCTCTGTGCTTCCTGGTTGGTCCTGGAGAACTGGGCCAGTCTTTGCTGCAGGAGGGTTACCTCCTGAGCTGTGTCCCTATTGGCCTGCTCCTTTCTTGCTAGAGCATCCTCCACCCTTCTGGTGTGCTCTACCAAGTTCTGGTTTTCTTTTTGGAGGTCACCCAGCCCCTGGTGGGCCAGGTGATTTTCTTCCATTTTCCTTTTTAAATGGCAGACTTCCTGGCCTAAGGCGTCTCTTTCCTGACTAAGAGCCTGCATTTGTGCCGCCAGGTCGTCCCTTTGCCGTTGAAGGGCACCAGCTTTTTGGCGCTCCTCATCAAACTCTGCCTGGGTATCCAGGTCTTTCAAGATCAGCTTGTTGCTCTCTACCTTCACTCTATCTAGATGACTTTGCAGGGTGGCTACCTGCTCCGTGCATGCCCTGTTAAAGTCTAATTGTTGCTCCAGCTTTTTCTGGCTCTGCAGTAAGGAGTCCAAACTGTCTTGGTGCTCCTTCTGTAGGGCCAGAAATCTGGTATCCTGTTCTGACTTTTCCTTTTGCAGCACATCCATATCCTCCTTTATTTTAGTGATGTACCGTCTGCTGTCATTTTCTGACTCCTGGCTCCTCTGCAGCCTCTGCTCAGAAGAGTCCAGATCAGATTGGGCCTTCTGTAATGCCATCTGTTGCCTATTTGCCAGATTTTGGCTTTCCGCACATCTATCCTGCATGTCTCCCATATATAGGTACAGGTATGCTGCTATCCTGGCGATCTTATTGTGTTCCTCTTTGGCTTTAGGAGCCATATATAGTTCACTCAGGGCCACATGTAAGGGACCCTGATCTCTATATATATCTGACCCTGTTTCAGTGACCTGTTGTGTGATGGCCTGCAACCACACATCCTGGCCCTGTTCGGTCCATTCACCTCTCACAAATAGCTTATGCAAGAGGTGCTCTCTGGCTATTTTCATGTCTACTAAGGTCGTCATTCTAGAGATTGGTCTCTGTCCTGACTTACAGAAGTTAGTATTTTATTTTTGCAGAACAGAACTTTTCTTGGAGTGTCCCTTTTGAGGAATGCTTCACAGCGTAATGCAGCGTGGTGATCCGACCGGGTGTATGTATCCCGTCAGTTATCACACTGTATTAAGCTGCACAAGTGGTATTCTAACCCAGAATCCCGGATACGAGCACCCACTTTGTAAGAGGATTCAATTCAGCACTACAGCTAAGTCAACGCCTAGTCTATAATACTGAATGAAAACCCTTATTGATATATCTTTAGGTCCAGTTCATGCGTTCTGGATGACTACCCCTATATAACACCCCTCTCTTGGAATCCCCCTGACCCCACTGAGCCAAGAAGTAGTTCTGTTTTGCAAGGTTAAAAGGTTTATTTGATAATTTGAAATAGATATATATATCACGCTTTATAATAAATTAATAATTGAATAGCACACTGGTAAATAGGAACAAAAGAAGAAGGTGGTACAAAATGCTTTATAGAGTTCAAATGGATGCAAGGTTGAATGAATGAAATGCAGTATAGAAATACTCAATATGATTGCAACAAAACAATGTAATCACTTTTCTCTGGCAATTCCCTCCCCCCCTTGATGCAAGGCAAGGAAATGGAAGGAAACACACAGTTCTCAGAAATGCAATCAAATGTGATTCAGTTCAATCCCAGCAAGCTTACAGAAAACAGATAGGAGTTTTGAAAACACAGGCAATGCTTGGATATGTGCTGGCAATGAATGAGAAATATGCTAAATTTGCTTTTAATTCCCTTATAGAGGTTCAGGGTGAGTGGTATCTAGTTAATATTAGTCCAGGCTCACACTAGCAATGATGCAGGGATAGTTAGCAGGTTAAACGAATTTCTGGCCAATGGAAAGCAAACAGCAGCAGTTTTTACATGTGAAGAAATTGCAAATCGCGGTAAAATTCGCGGATGCGCCGAGCGCTATTACAAAGGAACCGCAAGGACTATCTCTACCGTTTTGGGGTCCTAGAAAAGCCTGGGATCTCAGCTTCCAAATGAAAGTTATTGCAAGTCTCTAGCCCAAACGGTTGCGGAGATATGAGTAATTTAGTAAAGGTCGTTTTTGGTTTTGTAAATTTTAAACGCACACTTTTTCAAAATGACAAGTGACAAATTTTTGCAGCTAGAATGACAGGTGACAGCTAGGAGGCAGTTCTACTTAGGTTAAATAGATTGAATTAGATGAATTTAAACTAAGAGATGTGTTCTGAGTTTTGCTAAGTACTCACAAGAGATTTTGAACCGGAAAGCGGCTTTGTCACGATCTGGTCAACAGTCTGGTCAGGTCTTTCCGGGTTCTGCTCACCGCGCCTGGTCTGGTCTCTGCTAGGCACAGCACTGCTTTCTCTCTAGTCTGGTCTCAGCTGGGCACAGCACTGCTTTCTCTCTGGTCTGGATAGATTGAAGTCTCTAGTTTGGCTTTCTGGAGTTTGATGGAGGTAAGTATGGATTTTTCCGGCAGGGCTTCCAGCGGCAGATGGATTTTGAAGGGCCTATCTGTCCTGTCTGTCTGCTTTTATCTGTTTCTTGAGAGTGGGTGTGTGTGTTACATCACTAGACTCGCCCCTCTCAATCGTCATTGGTCCAGCTTTCATCCCTTACTTGATTGGGGGAATGAAATGAAGTGTCATCATGATGAGGTCTGTTTATGATACAGAGAACCCACCCCTGTCAACTTTACACACAATCTATATCTGACCTAAAAACATATTTGCACAGGTACACATTTGTTTAAAATTACATATACATGGTGTGGCTGAATTTAGCCATGTCTATGTCCAAATCTGCTCATTCTCGGAGCTTGCATTCAAAGAGTGTACATAATTGACTTTTTAACTGCTTTTCCAATTTCCGACATGGACCCAACTTTACGTACATGTGTGCAGGGGGTAGGGACATTAACTGATGAAGTTTCAGATTGTTAACATGCACACATTTAGAGTAATATCCACTTTTCCGCTAAAACCCCCCTGAACATACCACCGGTTCCTACCACGTCTTAAATTGTGGGCAGAAAAATCACAAGAATTATGGTATCTTTTATAAAATTTTCACATGTCCGCACTATGAATTATCCACCTTTTTATAAAACCATATCCTTGCTGCAGGGGTGTGTCTTTTCAGGTCACATGGTACAGAAACCAGTCTTTCCAGTTTCTGCCAAGCCAGCTTGCTTCTCACAGGCAGTGCTCCTCCCAGCTTCTCCAGGAGGAAGCCACTTTTTACGACGTCTGTAATAAAAAACCTTTGCCTGAGTGGAGAGGGCTTTGTTCACTCTCTGGCAGAGCACAGATAATTCAATTATCAGATAGATGGCATATCCTTAGCCTGGGCAGCAAAAGGAAGGTTGGCCTGGGAACACAGTGGTGACTCAAGTTTCACTCCTGATGGGTAGTTGCTAGGCAAAATCAAGTTCCTTAAGCCAGACCTTCAGCTAACTTTTTGTTGCTTTTAAAATAACTTGTAATTTTACACATGCAGCTAGAATGCTGATTCTAAGTGCAAAACTATGACATTTCAACAGTTACAAAGGCATGTGACACCAAACATAGGTCACTCATTTAATTTAACATTTTCGATTTTGGTGGTTTTAAATCCAGTTGCAGTTAGGCTTAAGCTGCTGACTCCATAGCATTTTTGTTATAAGCATTGTTTTTGGGCTCTTCATTTCCCAGATTTTGTAGGCACACAAAACTCCATTCTGCCAAATGTCTGCTGGTGTTCAGTGAATATTTTGCACATGTTGCAAGGTTTGAAATAGGCATTTTGCTTGCCTTCAGAAAAACACACAGAGTGGTTTTAAAACGCCGGCTTTTGGATAGTGGTGAGTACTGGTACTGCACTCATTTTTGGGATTTAAGAAATGAATTCCCCACACTTCTATGTTGCATTTGGCAATCAGCATTGCCATTCCCAATGGTTTCAGACTACTGTGCGGGTAGTCCAATGGTGGTTTTAAAGCGCTTTGAAGCTAACCGGCGCTACTGTTTTTCCTTTGGCAACCCATTTCCCTCATGGCAACCCGGCCTTTCATTCTCGCACTGGTGGGTGGCAAGTGAGGCAACCATTTTGGTGGGCGCACAAACTGCGCAGCTTTCCTGGATTTCGGCGCACATGTGGGTTTTCCGCCATCTTGAATTTCCTAAGCCCACAGCACCAAATGTTGTAGCAGGATAGCTTAAACGTGGGTCAGGACACCCAACACGGGACATCCCCTAAGGCAGCCCCCTCCAGACACCTGTGACACCCCTCACAGGCAGCCCCCTCCAGAGGGGACAAACCTCACAGGCAGCACCTCCAGACGGGACTCCTCCCACAGGCCCCCCCTCAAGATGGGACCCCCTACCACAGGTAGCCCACTCCAGAAGGGACACCCTCCACAGACAGCACCCTCCAGAAGGGACACCCCCCACAGGCAACCCCCTCCAGATGGGACACCAGCCTCTGTCACCTGTAACACCCTCCACAGGCAACCCCCTCACAAAGGGACACCCCCCACAGGCAGCCCCCTCCAGATGGCACACCCCCCACAGGCAGATCCCTCAAGACGGAACAACCCGCACAGGCAGCCCTGTCCAAATGGGACACCACCCCTCAGCCCCCCTCACCTGTGACACCCCCCCACAGCAAACCCTCCAGACAGGACACCACCCCCAGACCCCATCATCTGTGACACTGCCCACATGCAGCACCCCCCCACCCCCAGAAGGGACACCCCCCACAGGCAGCCCACTCCAGAATGGACAACCCCCACAGGCAGATCCCTACAGGTGGGAACTCCCCCACAGGCAGCCCCCTCCAGATGGACACCCCCCAGAGGCAGCGCCCCAAAGAAGGGACACCCCCTAAGGCAGCCCCCTAGAGACACCTGTGACACCCCCCACAGGCAGCCCCTCCAGACGGGACACCTCCCACAGGCCCCCCTCAAGATGGGACCCCCTACCGCAGGTAGCCCCCTCCAGAAGGGAAACTCCCCACAGGCAGCTCCCTCCAGATGGGACACTGCCCCCATCCTCCCTCACCTGTGACACCCCCCACAGGCAGCCCCCTCCAGAAGGGACACCCAACACAGAAAGCCCCCTCCGGAAGGGACACCCCTCCACTGGCTGGCCCCACAAGAAAGGACACCCCCCACAGGTAGCCCCCTCCAGACAGGACACCACCCCTTAGCCCCCCTCACCTGTAACACCACCCACAGGCAGCCCCTTACAGAAGGGAAACCCTGCACAGGCAGCCCATTCCAGAAGGGACTCCCCCCACAGGCAGAAATCTCCAGATGGGACATCAGCCCCCTGACCTGTAACGCCCCCCGAAGGCAGCCCCATCCTGAATGGATACCCCCCACTGGCAGCACCCTCCAGACAGGACACCCCCCAAAGGCAGACCCCTCAAGACGGGACATCCCCCACAGGACACCACCTCCCAGCCCCCCTAACCTGTGACAGCCCCCACAGGCAACACCTTCCAGAATGGACCGCACCTGCCTGCCCCCTTCACCTGTGACACCCCCACAGGCAGCCCCATCAAGACGGGAAACCCTCCACGGGCAGCCCACTCCAGAAGGGACACCCTCCACAGGCAGCAACCTCCAGATGGGACACTAGCCCCCCTGACCTGTAACACCCCCCACAGGCAGCCCCCTCCAGAAGGGACACTCCCACAGACAGCCCCCTCCAGAATGGACAACCCTCACAGGAAGCTCCCTCCAGATGGGACACCCCCTAAGGCAGCCCCCTTCAGACACCTTTGACACCCCCCAGAGGCAGCCGCCTCCAGAGGGGACACCCCCTACAGGCAGCCCTTCCAGACGGGACACCTCCCACAGGCCCCCCCTCAAGATGGGATCCCCTACTACAGGTAGCCCCCTCCAGAAGGGAAACTCCCCACAGGCAGCTCCCTCCAGAAAGGACACTGCCCCCATCCCCCCTCACCTGTGACACCCTCCAAAGGCAGCCCCCTCCAGAAGGGACACCCCCCACAGAGAGCCCCCTCCAGAAGGGACACCCCCAACAGGCTGCCCCGCAAGACATGACACCCCCCACAGGTAGCCCTCTCCAGACAGGACACCACCCCTTAGCCCCCCTCACCTGTAACACCACCCAGAGACAGCCCCCTCCAGAAGGGACACCCTCCACAGGCAGCACCCTTCAGAAGGGACACCCCCCACAGGCAACCCCCTCCAGATGGGACACCAGCCTCCGTCACCTGTAACACCCTCCAGAGGCAGCCCCCTCCAGATTGGACACCCCCCACAGGCAGATCCATCAAGACGGGACAACCCACACAGGCAGCCCTGTCCAGATGGGACACCACCCCTCAGCCCCCCTCACCTGTGACAACCCCACAGGCAAATCCTCCCAACGGGACACCACCCCCAGACCCCATCATCTGTGACACTGCCCACAGGCAGCCCCCTCCAGAAGGGACACCCCCCATAGGCAGCCCCCTCCAGAATGGACAACCCCCACAGGCAGCTCTCTCCAGGTGGGACACCCCCCACAGGCAGCCCCCTCCAGAGGGGACAAACCCCACAGGCAGCACCTCCAGACGGGACTCCTCCCACAGGCCCCCCCTCAAGATGGGACCCCCTACCACAGGTAGCCCCCTCCAGAAGGGACACCCTCCACAGGCAGCACCCTCCAGAAGGGACACCCCCCACAGAAAGCCCCCTCCGGAAGGGACCCCCCCCTCCACCGGCTGGCCCCACAAGACAGGACACCCCCCATAAGTAGCCCCCTCCAGACAGGACACCACCCCTTAGCCCCCTTCACCTGTAACACCACCCACAGGCAGCCCCGTACAGAAGGGAAACCCTGCACAGGCAGCCCATTCCAGAAGGGACACCCCCCACAGGCAGAAACCTCCAGATGGGACACCAGCCCCCCTGACCTGTAACGCCCCCCACAGGCAGCCCCATCCTGAAGGGACACCCCCCACTGGCAGCACCCTCCAGACAGGACACCCCCCACAGGCAGACCCCTCAAGACGGGACATCCCCCACAGGACACCATCTCCCAGCCCCCCTCACCTGTGACAGCCCCCACAGGCAACACCCTCCAGAATGGACAGCACCTGCCTGCCCCCTTCACCTGTGACACCCCCCACAGGCAGCCCCATCAAGATGGGAAACCCTCCACGGGCAGCCCACTCCAGAAGGGACACCCCCCACAGGCAACCCCCTCCAGATGGGACACCAGCCTCCGTCACCTGTAACACCCTCCACAGGCAGCCCCCTCCAGATTGGACACCCCCCACAGGCAGATCCCTCAAGACGGGACAACCCACACAGGCAGCCCTGTCCAGATGGGACACCACCCCTCAGCCCCCTCACCTGTGACACCCCCCACAGGCAAACCCTCCCAACAGGACACCACCCCCAGACCCCATCATCTGTGACACTGCCCACAGGCAGCCCCCTCCAGAAGGAACACCCCCCATAGGCAGGCCCCTCCAGAATGGACAACCCCCACAGGCAGCTCTCTCCAGGTGGGAAACCCCCCCATAGGCAGCCCTCTCCAGAGGGGACAAACCCCACAGGCAGCACCTCCAGACGGGACTCCTCCCACAGGCCCCCCCTCAAGATGGGACCCCCTACCACAGGTAGCCCCCTCCAGAAGGGATACCCTCCACAGGCAGCACCCTCCAGAAGGGACACCCCCCACAGAAAGCCCCCTCTGGAAGGGACACCCCTCCACCGGCTGGCCCCACAAGACAGGACACCCCCCATAAGTAGCCCCCTCCAGACAGGACACCACCCCTTAGCCCCCCTCACCTGTAACACCACCCACAGGCAGCCCCCTACAGAAGGGAAACCCTGCACAGGCAGCCCATTCCAGAAGGGACACCCCCCACAGGCAGAAACCTCCATATGGGACACCAGCCCCCCTGACCTGTAACGCCCCCCACAGGCAGCCCCATCCTGAAGGGACACCCCCCACTGGCAGCACCCTCCAGACAGGACATCTCCCACAGGACACCACCTCCCAGCCTCCCTCACCTGTGACAGCCCCAACAGGCAACAACTTCCAGAATGGACAGCACCTGCCTGCACCCTTCACCTGTGACACCCCCCACAGGCAGCCCCATTAAGATGGGAAACCCTCCACGGGCAGCCCACTCCAGAAGGGACACCCCCCACAGGCAGCAACCTCCAGATGGGACACCAGCCCCCCTAACCTGTAACACCCCCCACAGGCAGCCCCAATCTGAACAGACACCCCCCACTGGCAGCACCTTCCAGACCGGACACCCCTCACAGGCAGACCCCTTAAGACAGGACACCCCCCACAGGACACCACCTACAAGCCCCCCTCACCTGTGACACCCCCCACAGGAAGCCGCCTCCAAATGGGACACCACCCCACTCCCCAGCCCCCCTCACCTGTGACACCCCCCACAGGCATCCCCCTCCAGACAGGACATCCCCCACAGGCAGCTTCCTCCAGAAGGGACACCCCCCCACAGGCAGCCCCCTCTAGACAGGACTACAGGACACCCCCCACAGACTGTCCTCTTAATATGGGACACCCCCCATAGGCAGCCCCCTCCAGACAGGACACCCCCCACAGACTGTGTTCTCTAGACGGGACACCCCCCACAGGCAGTCCCCTCCAGAATGGACACCCCCCACAGAAAGCCCCCTCCAGACGGGACACCTTCCCACAGCCGCCCTCACCTGTGACAACCCCCCCCCCCCACTGACAGCCCCCTCCAGACGGACACCCCCCACAGGCAGCCCCTTACAGATTGGACACCACCCCCAACACCCCTCACCTGTGACACCCCAGCAGGCAGCCTCCTCCAGAAGGGACACCCACCACAGGCAGCCCCCTCAGATGGGACATCCGCAGGCAGTACCATGACAGTCAGACACATCACTACTGCAATGAATGTCTGTGCTCACCCGAACCTCCATGGTGTGACAGCACAATGAATTGCAACATGACCATGTATCCTGCAAATACAAAAAACGTAGCAGGCGCCCCTCTCTCGCATGATAACCTGTTCAGCGGTTTCTAACCACTTTGACAGTTCAAAACCATCTGCTTTTTACTCACTGTATCTTTCACAAATGGGAAATATCCATTTGCATATCAGTCTTTGTCCTGCCCACATGGGCAGTCCAGCACGGAAATGCTATGGCAATTCCCTTATTAACGAGAGTACCAACAGCAACCCCATACACGTGTTTCAGCCTTGTTGGGCCTAATCAGTGAGGTGAAACTGTGCCTCTCTGAGCACAGTCAGCAGGGAGTCCACGTTTGGTTGCCCCCAGGTAACTTAGGGTGACCAACCCCAAGTTCCTTCCAAAAATACAAAAAAGGTAGCAGGCGCCCCTCTCTCGAAAGAACACGGCATGATAACCTTTTCAGAGGTTTTTAACCACTTTGAGAGTTCAAAACCATCTGCTTTCTGCTCACTGTACCTTTCACAGATGGGAAATATCCATTTGCATATCAGCCTTTGTCCCGCACAGATGGGAAGTCCAGCATCGAAATGCTATGGCAATTCCCTTATTAACAAGAGTACCAATAGCAACCCCATGCACGTGTTTCAGACTTGTTGGGCCTCATCAGTGAGGTGAAGCTGTGCCTCTCTAAGCACAGTGAGTAGGGAGTCCACGTCTGGTTACCCCCAGGTAACTTAGGGTGACCACCCCAAGTTCCTCCCAAAAATACAAAAAAGGTAGCAGGTGCCCCTCTTTTGAAAGAACACGGCATGATAACCTGTTCAGTGGTTTTTAACCACTATGACAGTTCGCAGCCATCTGCTTTTTGCTCACTGTACCTTTCACAGATGGGAAATACCCATTTGCATATCAGTCTTTGTCCCGCCCACATGGGCAGTCCAGCACCAAAATGCTATGGCAATTCCCTTCTGAACAAGAGTACCAACAGCATCCCCATACACGTGTTTCAGCCTTTCGGTGCTGGACTGCCCATGTGGGTGGGACAAAGACTGATATGCAAATGGTTATTTCCCATCTGTGAAAGGTACAGTGAGCAAAAAGTGTGCGCTGCAAACTCTCATCTCAGAACAGGTTATCATGCCATGTTCTTTCTGGAGAGGAGCGCCTGCTACCTTTTTTTAAATGTATCCTGCAAATCCAAATAACTGCAATCCACAGAGGTTCATCCATGAGTGGAGCATATGCTCACACACCCTTCCAGGCCTTAATCATCCCCCAACATACACATGTGACAAGTGAGTGCAAAAACATGTGCATGCTGCCCATGCCACATTGCCACGGCATCAAAGCACAGTGACAGAATTTGTGCCCATGACAGAAGCAAACATACCAAAACTTGTTGCAAGATCCACAAACAATAGCCATGTGTGTCCCAGCCTGGTAATGAGTGAGCTGGGTGGCAAAATACCTGTCAGGGACCTATAACATGACCAGTCCATGCATGGGTGATGGTATGGCAGTCAGAGCGATCATGAGTCACAGAGACTGGTCAGTTGTGCAGGCACTCTGGAATATCAAATATGTGCCACAAATGCATTCCAGTGGTAGAGTTTGACCAAAACATGAGAGAAGGCATTGTGTGATTGCACATGCTGGTGAAGGTGTATGCAGGACATGTGTTTTACACAGCAATAATGAAGTAAAGTGCTATGCCGTGAACACTCCCACAGTGACCCCACCTCCCTCCACCCCAATCACAGTGATGCCAACCACAGAGTGATGCAGCACAGGTCTGTGCAAATCCAAATAGACAGTGCACACCCATTCGTTTGACAAACCACCACATGTCAAGCATATGTGCATCCTGCTATCCGCAACCATCCCAACAACAACAATACACAAGCATGCATGCAACAAGACACATGACTTGCAATGGAGAGATGCACAGGCTCAAAATAGAACAAGAAAACAGGCTGACACATAAATGAACTGCACCAAGCATTGAATTCTACAAACACAAAGCTATATATTGAATAAATATGTACAGGAAAAATGTTCAAATGAAGCTTAAAGTTGTCCAGGTACAATTTGTAAAAATAAAAATAATCCTTACGCCTAAATAACTATATACAGTAAAAAAGGGGACGGAATGTCAGAAAAGTCTGGGGAAAATAAAAAAAGGAAACCTACACCTAAATAACTATTTACACAGGCAGCGGGCTAGTCCATCTCCTCATGCCGAATCTAGCTCAGACTCTTCACCAGGGCTGAGTCCAGCGCCACATCCTCATCCCCCAGGCGGTCCTCTGTTGTTGCCCGGATGGCTTGAAGGGCCTGCAGCATATGTCTCTCTATCATGTCGACTTTCCTGAAAGTGGACTCCAGGATGGCAGCCCACCTCCTCGCCCGACTCAGCGCAATCCCAGCCCTGGCCAACACAATCCTTGCTTCCTGAGCATGTGCCTCTCTGCTCCAATTCGCTGCCCATATCGCCGGAACACAGAAGACATCCTTTGCATGAGTTCCACGTGTTCCTCCCGCCTCACATCGTGAACCTGCCCCCTTTCAATGCTTGGTCCTGAGAAATGTAGACTCCTCCTTAATGCCTGCTGCTGCCACAGTGCCTGCTTTGTGTGCCTGCTTTCCCTCCATTGACCGCCGCAGCCAATAGACCTTCGACTCTCAACTCTGGCAGGGATGTTGGCTCCACCACACTGGGCAATGTGGGTGGGACTGGTGCACAGGGGGCCCTGGTGGTTTTTGGGACAAAAGGCACCCCAAAGGACGACTGGCGCACAGAGAAAGAAGATGAGGAGGGGGTTAGATTAGTGAACAGTCAATGCAGCAAAAACCGAAACAGGCATTTTGCAAGCGAGCTGACGAGGCGGCATACCTCATCGTAATGATGTGCAAGCAGTCTATATGTAGCCTGCACATCTTCACGAATGACGGCTGTATGCCTCGCCACCCCGGCCTGCAGGGCTAGCACATAGTCCTGGATGGCCACAGCAGATGGTAATGGGGTGTTAGTCTGTGTGAACACAGACAACACCAGGCTATGGGTCTGGGTGGAGGCATCCTGACAGGCGCATACAGCTACATCCATTGGCCCAGGGACAAATATGTGCACAGGTACCTCCAGGGTGGCCTGCACAGCCTCATGCCCCAGGGACAGGACTGCCTGCAGTAGGCATGCCCACCTCAATGCTCCCACCTGACCCAATGGGCAGTGCTTCAACGGCCATCTCCTCCCTCTACACCCACCAACCTGGATGACTCTGGGGCGTCTTCCGATAAATTGGCCCCTGTGTGGTATCTCCTGTCCTCCTGCTGCTAAGGAGTCCACTCCCACCTTACCCTTCTTGGACTTACCCCCAGCAGCATTGCCCGATGGTACCCGCGTGGCCCCAGCCTCCTTGCTCCCTGAAGAGGTGCTCTCAGGGGGGCGTGGCTGGGACTTGCGCCTCTGCCTGGTGGAGGCATCCCTGTTGCCATGCTCCACAGCACTGCTTCCGCCCTCTTCATCAGATGCAACTGTTTAAAAAGGAGACACAGAACAGAAACATCACTGTACTGCACCAATGTGTGTGTGGCAATACCAACATTCACATGAACTGGATTAGTCAAGGGACCAACCATCATCCTCCACCACCACACACGGTCATGCAATCCACATCCATGCAGATACATGCATGCCCATCACCCCAGACATTCACATCAGGCTACATGCCACTCTCACTACCAATCAATTGCATATGCTACACACGCATGCATCATGCACACATACACGTGTCATGCACACACATCAACAGAGAGTCCACAAGCAGTGTGATGAGCAATCAGATCAGAGTCCCGTTAACTATAATCCTGCTACATGACTATGTCAGAAATCGAAATGCAGATGTTGCATCCAGGCATCATTGATGGCCAGTCACACATTCCCATGTTTGCCACATATACATGAATATCAAGCATGCACATGAAGCGGGCAACACTATCTGAACTGTCACACTTGTCACACCGGCATGTCTCACACACAAGTAACAAAACAAGTGCATGGTCTGAAAGGCAGCAGTACAACACACAATGCAAGTGATATCTCATTCAAATTACATATGGTCCAATGCACACATGGTTTGCAATGTCTGGGGCATGCAGGGAGAAATCCGTCTTGGATGTATACTTGCTGCAAGTCTAAGGGGCATACAGCAAACATGCAGCAACATGCACATGCACCGTAGAGCATAGCAACACATGGATACTCGCCATTCAAATCCAGACGTTGCAGAACTGGGTGTGCAGTGCCGGATACAACTTCTCCAGGACCCGTATGTTGGTAATGGACAGCCGGCAGCTGCGTGCATGGTGCACCTCTGCGGTGGCACTGGCCTTGAGGAAGCACAGGGCCTTGCTGTGGGTTCTGGATTTCGGGTCCTCACAGTGCTTGTGCACAGTCTGGAAGGTCCAGGATGCCACATCCTCTGCGTTGATGGCATCCTTTATCCCAACCCAGATCCGCTGACGTCCTTCCTTGCCGCGTTGCTTCAGTGGGTTGAAGAGGGCATCAAAATTCTCAATGACCTTCTCCACCAGGATGTAAATTTCCCTGGCAGTGAAGTAGACACCCCTATGCCTCGCTGCCGTGGGGTTGCCACATTGCTCGGAGGATGACGGTCCAGACATGGCAACCCCTGAGGCAGTTGTGGGTGGGCAAGGTGGTTCTGGAGATGGGATGTGGAGCGGTGGTGGTGGTATGGCACGGTGGGAGTCCGGTGTAGCAGCTAGGGTGGTCACAGGGCCAACGACAGGAGCACTGGCAATGAATGGAAAGCAAGCACTCAAAGCGCAGGGCAGGTGCGCAGCCGGCACACAGACTGTGCAGGCAACAGCAGATGGCTCAGTTGGAGGCAGCTCGGGCAGTAGGACGCAGGTTAAATGGCTTGGAGGCAGGAGCATGTGTCTTCTTTGCATTAATGAGTGGGCAGCCGGAAACAAAGGGACAGGACTTTGCACGTAAGAGAATAGTGTGAACATGTGAAATCCGAAGAAAGGCCCTCAGCACGTTACTTACATGGCAAGTGCTGCACACTGGCATTGAGCATGCCAGAATCGGGGATACATGAGTAAATCCGACCGTACATGCGAATGGGAGTAGACGGACGAGTGGAATACGGTGATTTTTGGGATGCCACGCAATTCGTTCTCTTCAGGGAGAGCACGAACTTCGTATTTTGGTGGGGGATTTACCTCTGCACATACGCGTGTCTACTATTGAATTTTCAGAGAATAATGGTGTGTCGCGTACATATTTTTCATAATCTGAGTGCCCCTGTGTAACACAAACCTCTATTCTTACCTTTATAGTAGCTTTCCGCTGTTTGCGTATGCATTTACTTTTTTTGGGGGGCGAACTTTGCGTTACGCATCCCGTATTTTTGTCACCTGGGGTACTTTTGAACCTTGCTGGATCATAGAAGTACGTTTTCCATCAGGTACACTGGCCCCTCACTGTAACTGTTCAGGACAATTGCTTGGTGTGCCTTCCATTGTTCAATTACACCTGTAACATGAGTGGAAAGACCCCAAGAGGGAAAAGTGGCAGAGGTTGCTGGGGTAAGGGTCAGCGACGTGCAGTGGAAGCTGTTGTCCCTGCCCAAAGGGTTCCGGGACCTTCCGTGGAAGCTGCTGTCCCATCCCCAATTGTCCTGGAATGTGCAGTAGAAGCTGCTGTCCCAGCCCCGAAGGGTAAGGGACATGCAGTGGAAGCTGCTGTCCATACGCTGAAGGATAAGGGATGTGCAGTGGGAGCCTCTGAGCCAGCCCCGAAGGGTAAGGTATGTGCAGTGGAAGCTGCTTTCCCAGCCTCAAAGGGTAAGGGACATGCACTGGAAGCTGCTGTCCCAGCCCCGAAGGGTAAGAGACGTGCAGTGGAAGCTGCTTTCACAGCCCCATTGAGTGATGGTATGTCCCAAGCATCTAGTGGTCTGGCATTTGGGGCTCTGAGGGGTCCAAGCCACACAGGGTCAATACCATGTGCCAAGAAGGCAAAGGCTGCACAGCAGGAACAGGCTCAACCCCAAGGCACGGCACAGGACACCGGCACATTGAGGAAGAGGAACTTCAAAGATGAAGAACTCCAGATACTCATGGACTACGTAACCGAGCACAACCATGACATGTGCCTGCAACTGTGGAGCACACACATACCTGCTCAGCGAATGATGCATTGGTAGCATGTCACGGATTAGATAAATGCCTTAGAGTATGAGAAGCACACTGCTGCTCAGGTCATGAAGCGCTGATGACCTCATCTGTCGCACCAAGTCTAAGATGGGTGCCAACCTCACCTCTGTTATGGCAACCAGAGGGGAGTCACCAGAGGAGGAGGAGCTCACCCCGCATTAATAGGCTATGAGCCAATTCATTTGAATGGATCAGATGCAAGGCGTGGGAGGCCTACCAGATTACGAGGGCACGTCCAGTGAGTGACCAAGATTGTGCATCCTGTGTACGTGTAGGGAAACATAACAAAGATGTATGATTGGGTTGCGCTTCTACATGCATTTTAATGACTGCCCTGGGTGAACCATGTCATGGTATACTGACTCCTGTCCAGTGTACTCAAGAGTGGATACAACCCATGTGTTGTACATCCGTTCCACATGGTCGAGAGACAGTACTCATCCCCCACTAGCATACCCAACCAACATCTGCAACATGCTACCACAATGTGCCATCTAGTTAGTTGCATCAGGGATGTCAGTGACTTTGCTCTGCTAGACATGTGCTTGTGTCTGAAGCACGAGTTACACTTCATGCACTGCATGGTGTAAATTGTCTATTCACACATGTACGTAGGTGGTTCCATGTTACTGTAAGTGATTTCAATCCAGCGCAAGTCAGGTCCAGCATGTAGAGCACTGAAACCCTTATTTATTTTTATCTATAAGTTCAATATTCTGAACGATATACCACTCATATCACACTCTTCTCCTGAGACCCCCCCAGTCAGACTGAACTAGGAATCAGGCTAGTTTGCAAAGGTAAATATTTATTTATGTATTTCAAATTGATTCACAATATATTTTAATAGGTGACAACAGTCACCAATGGGGTGACAGAACACTGAATAGTATCTTTAATACACTAGGAATCAAACAATGAGCACAAAAACAAGTGCAGCACAGAAGAGAATACTTTTGTGTTGGTTTGGAACATATGACACTATGGTTAGGAGTTCCCCCTGCAACTCCCCTCAACTTTCCAATAGGCAAAGTAAGGAGATGGGAGGAGAGATCAGGGATTCAGGAATAGCACCAATCAAACAGAATATGACTCCTTCCCCATTCAAACACAAGATAAATACAGAATTGACTTTTCAGCTGTCAGGATGGCTTTGAAATTGTCTTTGGAATTGGCTGAGCAAAAACGCCAAATGTGCTCAAAAATACTTAAATTGTTATAAATTCCTATGGGAGCCAATTTGGATAGTTGCAAACAATCACAAGCAATGATTTAGTCTGAAGAAAACATTTGAAATCTTAAAGTCCAAGTCAGAAACAAATTAAAGCTATTTCACACGTGTAAAATTTCTCAGAATGTAAAATCGTGGCAAACATTTCCTTGCGCGATATTCACGATACCGGGAGAATTGCACTGTATTGCAATGCGGTTTTGGGTTCTACGGATGTTAGGTACAAGTAGGAGTTGAAATTTGTATCTATCATAAAAACTGAGGGGAGTTATCGAGGTTTTAGTAAGTATTACAAAAGTATTACAAAATAGGCGCGAGAATGGGAAACAAAAATTCGGATTTAGAAATGACAGGGAGGTTTTCTTATGCTATATTAAGGACTACAAAAAGGAGAATGCCACACAGGAAGGACATTCACGGCCAATCATAACAATTAATGTGTGATACTCTAGTTTTCTTTTGGTTTGGGAATTACTTTTCTTAATCAATCAATAAGAGGTTATGGTTTAGGAACACAGATGAGAGAAGAGTCAGTGCAAGGATAGTTCTAGCAATATGATGGTTCTGACTTAAAGATGGGATGGGATGAGATTGGGAAAAGACAATGCAAAATATACTATGGGTCACAGTTCTTCCTATTAATACTCATAGTACAAGTTATTAAATTGGACCGTCAGTTCTGGTCATGGATTGGATCTGGTCTAGGTAGAACAGCACATCAGGCATGGGATCATCTAAGCTAAGCCAGTCACCGGATTTGCACAGGATCAGTCCTCCTAGTCTGTGGATATTTCAATCAGCTGGATAGTGAGTTCCTCAGGCAATGCTAGAGGTAGCAAGCCAGAGAATTTCACGATATGCCTTCTCACACCACAGCGCTTCACGGGTTGCAAGAATAAGTTTGAAGATTTAGGCCTTGCAGAAAGTCAATAGTTCTCTAGTGCTTGCAAGAGTCTTGGCATCTGGATCTGGTAAAATGTTAAAGCATGATGTAGAATGCTAGATCAGAGTGCTTCGCCGGAATCAGGAAAGTGAGTGGATCTGTGAGTCCCTGAGTGTTGTCAGCTCTCTATTTATGCTTTAAAATTACATCACAAAGTGGGTGTATGGGCCGGCTTAGCTAAGCATGCCTCTGTGAGCTGGGATTGGATCAAAAATTAATCTCTGCCTTGCCTTTGAGTGATTGGATCAAGGCCGGATGATGTCACATTTTATGGTTTGATTTACAGTTCTCAGAGACCTCCCTTTAGCTACTTGTCTCATATCGGATTTTCTACTAAATACACATTTCTACATTGATCACTTTTACACAATTCACACACAAAGATGCCATATTTTATATAGCATCTGTTCCTCAAAATCCCACAGCTGTGGGGTCTTGTTTCAACTTTCTACACAATGTTGTCCTTTTTGCTATGAACACAATGTCCAAACATTATGCAAATTTCCACAAATGTGTGTGTTTAACCTAGGGATGTGTGTGTAATTCTAGTGTTAACACATTTCACATAAAACCACATATATTGCCATTCCTGTCCAGAACATGTTACACGGTTCTGCCACCTCTTAAAATGCACAGCCAGAAATTAGATTCACAGCTCTGTCCTTGGTATATTTTTTACCCTTTTGGATGACAAGTTTTGAGTCTTTAAAAATTGTTCTTTGTTCATGCCTAACAGCAAATGGCCTGCCCATTTGTGTCTCCATGCAGTCCAGGAACAGGCCCTTCCCTTGTGAGTCCCTTCCTGGAGCAGTTTACAACCACCTTCCTACCTCCGTTTCCTGGGCTGAAGGGCCTGCTATTGTTCATTCTCTTTCTGTAGACAGTCTGAGGTACCCCACAATTATCATCTACCCCTGAGTTTCAGCTGAGACGATATCCCTCCCCCTGGAAGAAACATGTTTGCACACTTCCACAGGGTTAAAGCTCAGCCAAGCTAATTTATTCTTTTTTTTAAACCTTTATTTTTGTTGGCAAAGGCATATAGCATTCACATACATCAGAGCATTCAAGAAAAAAGATTTGGTACATGAACAAGTAGTTACAGAAGCATATAAAAACATTGAGACAGCAAGAGTTGGGTAATGAGACATCATGGAGCATCAAGTTCTACAGCATTTGTCGGAGAAGGTTGGGAGGATTTGTTCACAGTGGCGGTATCATCCAAACTATGTAGGTAGCTGTTGAAAGCGGAACATATATTTTGGGGGCAGGAGGGAGCTGGGAGAATACCAAGGAACTCCTCTTCGCAATTTTGGGACCACGTAAGTGGATTTAACCATTTCTGGAATGAGGGAGGGTTGGAGCTCTTCCAATTCTGTAATATACACTTCTTAGATATCACACAGCTTACATTGAGGAACTTAGCCAAGGTTTTAGCCCCATCAGACTGCCACACCCCAAACAGGACTCCCAGCGGGTCGGGATCCACCACAGAATCAGTAATTTCAGATAGCATTTCCAGGATCTTGTCCCAGAATTCAGCCAGCCCTGGGTAGTCCCAGAACATGTGAAGATGGCCAGCCCCCTCCGCGCCACAGCGAAGATAGAGCCGTGAGTCACAATGCGCAAACCTAGAGATCATGCGTGGGGTGTAATACAGCCTGTTCAGTAACTTATACTGTATGGTTCTATAGCGGAAGTTTAGGGAAAATCTTCTGGTATGAGAGCACATCTTCTCCCACAGATGTCAGCAAGCTCCGACTCCAGCTCGGATGCCTAATCATCCCAGGCCCTGGAGGGCCGGGGGGGCCAGTGGTCAGTAGAAGCTTATATAGTGAGGAAATCACCCTGTGGGCGCTGCCCGAATTGATGATGTAGGTAATCAACGGGGAGTCCGGAGGTTCATTGGGGAAGTCGGGCCATGTGTTGCGGAAGGTGGTGCATAGTCTGTAAAACTGCAGAGTTTCCAGGGCGGAGCCCGAGTGACCAGGCCTCCAAGTGTGTGGCATTATGAACTGCCCATCTGGGTAAAAATCAGTTAGCGCGAGGTATCCCAGGTCCTCCCAATGTCGCCTCAGGGCGGCGTCGAATGTGGGTTCCAGCCCGGGGAAGCACCAGGCGGGAGCCACTTATAGTATGGGTGCTGTTCGGCACAGGTCTCAAATATCCGCGCCCAAACCCGTATAGTGGTTCAAACTGGGTCAATAGGCGAGTCCGGTTCATACTGCTGATGTAGAATTAAGGACATTATGTTAGTGCCTGCTGCCACCAGGGTTTCCAGCTTGGCGTGGGGATGGGGTGGGGGCCCAGGATACCAGTAGGAAGCGAATTGTGCTTGTGCTGCAATCCAGTACTGCAGCATATTAGGGGCAGTGAAACCCCCTCTATCGTAAGGGAGTGTCATGTCAGACCACTTTTTACGCACAGCCTCAGAGTGCCACAAGAATTGAGCGCACAGTTTCTGTAGGTTTATGAAGTATCTCTTACCGGGCCATATGGGTACATTACTGAATATGTACAGCAACTTTGGGAGTAATATCATCTTCACCAGAGAGAGTCTCCCAGCTAGTGATAGTGGAAGAGTGTGCAAGCGCACCATTTTTGCTTCGGCTTGCTCTGCCACGGCCAGGTAGTTGTCTGCTAGCAAGTGTCTTTGGACATGGACACCTGGACTCCTAGATACTTGATCCCTTTGGGGGACCAGCGGACAGGCTGCGATGTGAAGCTGGTGAGGGGGAAGATCTCAGATTTCGTATAATTTATAGTGAACACAGAGTGTGTGCCTATACGGGTGATATCGCGCAAGATTGGGTCAAGATGGACAGCAGGGTCTCTTATAAGCAATAACACGTCATCCGCATAAAGCGAAATGATTTCAGGGGTGCCTACCAGCCCTATCCCTTTACGTGAGTGTCGCTCCATGATATAGTCTGCCATTTGCTCTATTCCAAGGGCGAATAGGATGGGGGAGAAAGGGCAACCCTGCCGGGTGCCTCTGGAGAGAGGGAATAGGGCTGACCCTGGCCACCCGGGAGGTGTACAATAGCTTGATATATGCAATCATATTAGGCCCTATGCCCATTGTTTCCAATACCAACCACGTATATTTCCAGGACACCATATCAAATGCCTTCTGGGCATCTAATGTGACCACGACTGCACTTGCACCCTGGTCAATTCATGACATGACATTGAGCAGCCTTCTAATGTTATGGGATGTGGATCTCCAAGGCACGAAGCCTGACTGGTCATCATGGACCATGTATGACATGACCGGAAGGAAGCGATTGGCAATTACATTGGCAAATACTTTAGTGTCCAGATTCATGAGAGAGAGGGGCCTGTACGGTCCACACTCATCGTTGGATTTGCCGGGTTTGAGTAGGACCGTTATGATGGCCTTGCGTAATGTTGGGGGAAGGGCCCCTAGGCAGAGTGACTCGTTCCATACTTCAAGTAGTTTGGGGGCTAGTATAGCGACATGCTCCTGGTAGAATTCTGTCATCAGCTCATCCGGGCCCGGCACCTTCCCTTTAGGGAGTTTATATATGGCCTCGACAATTTCATCCAGTAGAATGGGGGAGTCTAGTTGGTCTCTGGTTGTGGTGGAGATACAGGTTGTGGGCATCTGCTCCAGGAGGGCTTGCATATGAGGTTCACTGTGCTCAGGGGGTTGGGAATAAAGTTTTGAGTAGAAGTCCGTGAAGACTTCGAGGATCTGATGGTCACACCACCATACTGTCCCCAGGCCATCCTTAAAACAAGTGATCTGAGTTTGGCCCCATTCTCCCCTAGCCAAGGCGGCCAGTGTTTTGCCAGGTCTATCCCCTTCTCCATATTTCCGTGCGGCTTGTGGACCACTGAAGTATTGGACTTCCCTAATGGCCTGTTCAGTAAAGAATTGGAGATCATTACTAATTTGGGAAAGAGTAGAGGGGTCAACAGACGTCGGGTGTGCCCTCTTTAATTCACGCAGTTTGGCTTCGGAGCAGTTAAGGGCCACTCTTATAGTCTTAAGGACTCCCGCCTCCCTAGATATGGACATTCCTCTAATGAAGGCTTTGAAAGCATCCCATCGGATTCCCAAGGAGGTGGACTGGGGTGTATTGAGCTCAAAATAGGATTGGATGTCGGCCAGAATATCTGCTTTGAAGACGATATCCTGTAGAGCGGAAGACTTGAATCTCCATGTGTTAATGGTAGGAGCAGATGCTCCCAGTTCTAGGGACAGTAAGATCGGCGAATGATCCAATAGGGTGCGAGCTAGAATTTGTGTTCCCACCACTCTCCCCATCATCGTGCTTGACAGAAGGAACATACCAATTCTGGACGAGCTGTCGTGTACTGAGGAATAGTGAGTGTACTCTCGTGTTTGAGGATGCAGTGCTCGCCATGCGTCTTAAATATCAAGTGTTGAGCTGTGCCCTCGAAGTCTCTGTGCCACGCCGGCCAATGGTCTGGGAGCTGTACCCGATCTGTCCAGTGTAGTATCTAATATGAAATTCATGTCCCCCCCAAATGATCTGCACCCCCACATAGCCAAGCAATATAGATACCATCTGGTCGACAAAGTCGGGGGAATCCACATTGGGGCCATAGGTATTCACCAATAAGTATTCTCTATCGCAGTGCAATATGATGTATCTTCCCGCCGAGTCAATATAGCTTTTGTGAAGTAAAAACTTAAGTTACTTTTGAATCATAGTCAGCACCCCCCTGACCCGAGTCGAGTATGAGGTGGAATATCTGTAGGGCCCCCATGATGGTTCCATGCATTTAGTCAAAGGTGCAGTGGAATGCGTTTCCTGGAATAGTAATATTTTACAGCCATGCCTGTTAGCATAGGACATGGTGTAGTTACGTAAGCCCCAGACGTTCCAGGACATCACTTTAGTAGGCATTTTGAGAGATTAGGGGACATCCCAACACAGACACTGTAGCTTACATATAGGGCAGGATACGCCCCTATGTGGGCGACCCAATGTCATGTGTTCTGCCATTCTGCCTCTGCCTTTTAAAACAACATTTCCCGGGTCCCCAACATTACCTCCCCCCACTCTCACAGCCCACCTCCAACTTGCAGTGTGAATCCCCCCTCCCCAGATGCTGGAAACACCAATTGAACCGACTGAGAAAAAGAGGTCAGTGGGCAAGATCCAACAGGGATATGCCCATTTCAAGGCACAACAGGGGCTACCAAGCAGTAACATCAAACAAAACATAAGCATTGCCATTGCAGTGAGGTGTGCTGCTGCCGTGCGGTCGGCGATATGAGCATCTTGTAGGACAGCATGTGCTGTCAGAGAGAGGTTTCTGTGGTAAGCGGACACCATGCCAGGCCCCTAGCGCCAGAAGGTTGTTAAAGGCAAGATGTTGCTGAAGAGATATTAAGGGCACATGGCAAGCTCTATGCCCAAGGAAGAAAAAGGGGGATCAGTGTCCATGGTATATGGGCTGAGCCATCGCCCATATGACTGTGATAGGGACCAAGTTGGCTGAGTTTGCAGTACAGTATTGCCTACAGTATTGCCATCGTCACATTTACAATCAAGGAGTATTAGGTAGGTTTTCGCCACGCAGGGCCAGGTCAGGAGCCATGTTTGCTGAGTGAGCAATACTATTTTGCCATCAACACATTACATCTCAAGGGACAGTGGTTAGGATGAGGCTCCTGGAGTCAGGTAGATCATAGTCAGTTGTCATTGGCATGAACGCCTCCTGGGTTATGAAGTGGAATTTGCGACTCAATGAATTTCACTGCCTCGTCTGGGACAGTGAAAAGTATAGTTTGCCATTGTGGGTGAATTTGAGTCGCGCCAGGAACAATATGGCATATGGGACGTTGCGCTCCCTAAGCAGTTTCTTGACGCCGAGGAATTGACGCCTCTCCTGCTGTACTGCTATTGAAAAGTCTGGAAAAATGCGGATGGTATGGGTTTCGAAGCGAAGGTCTCCCTTTTCGCCTGACAAGTGGAGGATGAGGTCCCTGTCCCAGTAATTAAGAATTTTTGAGATGATGGGCCTGGGGATATCGCCCGGCTTAGGTCGCAGGGATAGGGCACAGTGAGCCCGCTCTACGGTGAAATACGGTGAGAGGGCCGGGCTATCCAGCAGGTCTTTGAGTAGTTTTTCTACCGCGTCCTCCATCCGCCCTTTGAGAGCATTCTCGGGAACCCCAATAATGCGCAGGTTGTTTCTGCGGGAGCGAAATTACAAATCAACACATTTTGCCTTTACACTTTTCATATCTCATGACAGAGAGGCCACCGTGTCTTGAAGCATGTGTATTTCACCCTCATTGGTCGAGATTCGGTTTTCGGCTTCAGTAATCCTGGACCCTGCCTGGTCAACACAGGTTTTTAGTGAGGCAACATTTGAGTTGATATCATCCAACTTTTCATGAAAAGAGGCGAAGTTTTTAGTCATTGACTCCATCAATGTAGTAAGGTCCGGGGCGGCAATCCCAGGATGCGGATCCGCCTCAGGCTCCTCTTGTAGAGATGACATGTGGCCTGCCTCTGCCCTCGGGATAGCCTTAGCAAATTTGTCCATAGTGCCCCCCTTGGCGGCTCCATTAGATCGGCTTGACATGTTAAAGGAAGCCTGGGTGTTGTAAGGCCTGCAGAGGGAGCAGATGGTAGTACGGAGGGTACAGGCCTCAGAGGGATTGAAGGCTATCAGGCCGTGTCACAGTGGCGGCAGGGAATACAGGCCGCGGTGAGGGCCGGCAACAATAATTGAGATGCAGCCAAATGTGCGGCACAGGGTGCCCAGGGCAGCCAGGGCAGTTGTGGAGTGATGGGCACTGCCTGCAGATGGAGGGGGCAGTAATAGGCGTGGTGCAGCGCCTCCTGCAGTGTGCAGGCCACATAGGTGGTTTCATAGAGTCAGGTAGAAACCGTAATGTCCAGCACCAAAGTATTTCAGAGGGGGGGCTGGGGTTACTCACCCCTCACATGTGGAGGCCGGAAAGTGAGACGTAATGCATGGGTGGCAAGGCGCCGCTTGTTCTAGAGTCTCTTAGGGCCAGTGGATATGTGATCTTGTAGGCAGAAAAGCCAGCATAGGTTTATATGGCAGTCTATAGATCAGCGTGTGGAGGAACAGGAGGTTGATTTGCACTGGCCCAAGGGGGCCAATGGCAATGATGCAGGATGTCGACTGGGCCAGCGGGACTGGCAGTGCCCCCAGACACCGCAGTCATAGGCAGTAGCCAGCAGCAACACTCCATTTATCTCCCCCCACTCCTCACCTTGCTCACAGCGGGGCCAGCGCGAGCAGCAATGATGTCCCACCCGAGGCCGCAGGGCTCCAGCCCGTGGGTGGTGTGTCGCTGCCAGCAGGTGGGAGGGAGCGCCCGGCACAGGTGGGGGAGCCGCGCTGCGGCGCAGGACCCCAGAGCGGCCTGGCCCGCGCAGCCTTCCGTGCCACACGGGACCCCCCACGGCAGGGTGAGCGGAGTTGCCATAGCGCGGTTAGGCCCCATCGTCTGCAGATGTTCCAGGAGGGGGGAATCCGGAGGCGTCACTACAGCAGCCCCAACACGAGAGAGGGTGAAAGGAGCCCGGCAACTGAGGCAGGGGGAGCCGGAAGCCAGGCAGGCACCAGGGCCAGGGAGCCCACACAGCCCACGGCCGCAAAAGGTGCCACCGCCGGGCCCCTGAATGTCAGATTGGGCCCAAACTTGCTGGATGCAGGCCCAATGGTATAATCAGCCGTTCGGCAAAAGGATGGCAATATTAGGTGCGATGGTCCGCAGATGAGGACGGATCAGCGCCGATGCCGCACGGAGCTGAAAAGCTAGGCAGCCATCTTGGGCTGCTCAACAGCGCCACCCCCAAGCTAATTTATTCTTGATTAAAGATCCAGGAAAAACCAAACTTCTTGCATCAAACATAAATACATTACTTCCTTAGCTTTAACTCTGTGGGATACAAAGCAACTGAGATCTGTATTCTTTTTAGCCACAATCCTTTTTAAATTTGCTAATCTGGCCGAATTTTTAGTTTAAATCACTTTAAAGTTTCATCAGTAACTCATCTGACAGCTGTCATTCAGGTGGCCCAGGGTACTGCACCCAGATTCTGACAGGGGCTGTCAGTTTACAGACAATCCAGTTTTTCTGAAGAATGTTTTGCTCTTCACATTAGGACTTTGTATGTTTGCACTGCTTCATTAGATTACATGAATTTCAGCGCTAAACAAGATTTTGAATGTTAAGAAGTATTGTGTTATAGGCATTGGGAGTTTTTAGCAACAAAGCAAATGTCATTTGTAGGTACATTTTGGGGTTTCACTTGCAAAGTGCTGCTTCTCTCTCTGCACTCTGTTTGCTGGTCGTGGAGCCCACTGGCACATTTTCTGCAGGCTCTGCTCTATTCCACCACACATTCACCATGGGTGGCTGGTTGTTCATCCATCTTTTTGTGTGCTTCAGAACGCGTTTTTTGTAGTTTTTTGGCACGAACAAGAGTTTTACCGCCATTGTTGCAGTTTTTTTCACAATAACTGGCAGGGTGATGCCGCATAGCATAGATGAGTGAGTCAATCCATCCCACATTACAGAGAACTTCAAATAAGACTACCAACATGCCTCACAGCATGCCATGAGTGACAGTGCATATTTCTAGACTGTGCACATCCCTGCTGCAGCTATGGCAATGACTCCAGTATGAAATTGATGTGAGGACTGATCCCTGCTACCCTCACACACTCAGCACATACTGCATGAGCCCATGCCCCTGTCCCTCTTGTGGGTCACAGTCCCTTATTCCTATCGCCAACTGCATTTAATTACTCTCTCCACTTCACAGACTTTGTCCATGTGCTACTCTTACAGTCATACTTCAACTGGGACTGTTTCCTTTTTTCCACACTTAGGGCATGTTTCCATTATGTACAGTCCCTGTGACAGTTCAACACTGGTGTGGCAAGTGACAGATGCTTACTTGGATGTGAATATGTGTATCTACCTGTTGACATGTAATAGAATGTCACAGAGTCATATGACCATGCCCATTTCACAGGTATTAGTCAATAGTTTGCAGTGTCATGTGCCTGAAAAGAACCATGTTTGTTGGCAATGTGTCCACTGGCTGCATGGGCCTGAGCAGGGAATGTTGTTGCCAGTATGCATATGCCATGATCAGATGGCTTCTTGTACATAGTGTGTGTATGCTGTTTCTCTCGTGGTAACATGCCCTGCATTGTGTTGCATGACACCAATGTGATACACATGTCTTACTGTAGACACGTTTCACATGACTTCTCATGTCTTTTTCTGTCCTTGTGCATGTGAGGAGGCACCAGATGTAGAGGAGGAGGAAGAGCAGGAAGAAGAGTCTGTGCCGGTGCAGACCACCAGTGGTGGGCGTGGCGTGGCAGGCCATGAAAATCCACTACTGCTACAGACCATCCTGGGACTTTTGGAAAACAACACTTACTCTTTGGAATCCAGTTGCTCTGGTACTGAACCGTATGTGCAATCCTCAATGCTGGTGGAGGTGAGTGCATCAATTGTTGTAGCAGTTGGGGCCTGTGAGTCTGCAAGGAGTGAGGTGCCTTCATATCTGTGGTGGTTACGGATGCAAGGCCACACTCCCATGTATTGGTTCTGGTCCTGGGTCAGATGTCCAAGGGACGGTTGCAGTCCTGCAGCCCTTGGGTCAGGTAGGCATGGGACCCACACACATGAGGGACATGATAGTTTGGCTGAGGGCATGCATCAGGTGCCCAGTATCATGATCCCACCAGCAACACAGGTAGAGCAACAGCTGCAGGTAAAGAAGTCCACATGCTGCTCCCACAGTCTGCCCAAGGAGGCCAACATCAGGAGTCAACAGGCAGATCCCTGCTTGCAGAGGGTCAGGCACACAGGGAGGCCCTGAGGTAAGAGTTGTTGGCTTAAAGAGCTGCAATCCAAGAGGAAGAGGCAGCCACCAGGAGACTGTTCCAACTGGAGATGCTAAAATTGAGTCAGAATATCTCGGTGGAACTCTGTGCATACCGTGAGGTTATGCATGTTTATCTCCAAGCCCTCAGTGTGCTGGTGCATTCATCAGTGTCACACATGGCCGCTGACACTGAGGAACAGGCCTGGGCACTGTGTAGTGAGCCTTCAGCACCACTACCACCTTCTGATTCAACCCAGGAAGGTAGTGCCAGCAGGGACATGGCTCCCGGTCCACCATAGCCGTGCAGTCCATGAGCCCATGGAGGGTTTTTTTAAATGTATTTCTTTAACATCCACACATATGGAAGGTGACATGCACCCTTCCCCTTCCACATATGTGCAGCGGAACACCAAAACCATTGTTACCTGCACATGCCATCATGTGCACCACCATACAAACATGCAAGATGACCTCACTATGCATGTCTGCATGTACACCTCTGCACACGTCATGGCCTTGAGATGTTAACAACACACCTCAAGGAAAATAAAGGACAAAAATTAAAAAATAAGCCAGGAAAGGGAAAATCAAAAAATTCAGTGCCAACATCCAGACCTGGGGTGAACAAAAGTATCTAAAAAAATCAAAATAAAAAATGTCTATCATGGATCAGGGTGAGGGAGTGCCAGATTGACACCATGCCGGCACAGTCAACGGGTAAGTTTGAGCACTGTCTTGCATGTTGAGCATGCGTCATTGGTGTGCATGTTTGTTGCATGCCTTGCTTATCGTATATGTCTTTTGCATGCTAACATGCCGGCATGGTTATTTATTCCTCTATGGCCGCATCTACTGTGCTGTACAGCATGTCATTGTCCCTCTCCAATCCAGTGTATTCTTGATCTGGCATTTCCTTGTGTTTCCCTCTTTGTGTCACTCTCTATCCCTCTCTCTGTTGTGATACACTGCACTCCTGGGTTGATCACAATCGATTTCAAGTCACCCTCTGGCACCCTGCGTTGCTCCTGCAGTGGGTGGTCTCTGCATATTTTCTGGATCAGATCACGTGTTCTCATGATGTGCATGTTGTTTTTGTTGTTACCATGCATGTTATTTAATTGAGGGGAAGTGTCTCCCAATGATGTGCATTGTATGCAAGGCAGGTGGTTTCCCTGTACAGGTAAGTGAATGGCATTAGCAGACACTTTTGTGGTGTTTGCTTGGGAGACTAGCACTATGTGTGTTCACTTGGGATTTAGTTGTCTTGTGGTCCACCAGTACTTCTTAAGGGGTGCATGTTTCACGGGGAGTGCTTCGGATGATGGGTCTTGGCATAGTGTTTTCATGGCTTGCTGGGGCCTCTGTTTTCAAATTATAGCTTGTGGACATTCTAACTGTGTGGGGCTTTCATGGTTGTTTGGAAGTGGGTAGCATGGACAACTGTTTGTGGCCCGTGACAGGTGTTGCTGGATGTGCTGATTTGTGTCTCATGGTACTTCGATCATGTGTAATGAATGACACTTCACATCCCTAGCAGTGTCTGTGGGTTTATAGGTTGATGGCATATATGGCCTGTCTAGACTATGGATCAACGGTGTGCAGCACCAGTTTAAAGCCACAAACATGTCAGTATTTATGCATTTTCTTGGGATGTTTTGTTGTGTACCAGCACATTAGGATTAGTGGTGTTGGTGCTTTCTCATGCATGCAGCATGCATGCTGCACCATGGTGTTTGCAGCTTCAATTTCACAGCAGCTGGGTGCATGGTACTGCTGAATTTGATTGAATGCAGTATTTGACCATTTGTATGCTGTGACATTTAAGTCTGCATTGACCATGCTCTTTTGGTTTTCATCCTACTTTTAGCATGCATTTATTGTTGCTTGCTGTATCACACTGCTTTGTGTTGTCTGCTTATGTTCTCCATAACACTTCCACCGATAGCCATGATTCCATTGTGTAGGTAAGACTATGGGTAAATACCCTCTTTTTTGTTGTCGGGGGCCTCACTCGTGAGGGAGTAATCTATTGAAACACAATGCAGGTGAGTACAGGCTGGCCCACCCTTTGACTCTATTAGGTATGGGTAGTGAACAACCATTTAACAGATGTATTAATTATTCTGTCATTGTACGACAGGTAATAGTCAGAATCTGGTAAAACAAGAATGTATTCATAGTATAAGAAAAACACCAAATTAAAAAACTCATGAATCGAGATCTAACAGTAGTTCTGATGTATTCAAATTGTTTAAACACAGTAAGGTTCGTAGGAGTGACTTAGTATGATGTACTTCTTTCCAATACACTTATATAAGTTGACACATTTTGTGTTTCTAGCATGTATATGCTATCCTCTGTGCTTTCCTCAGGACTGTAAAGCTAAATGCAATCTGGTCCCAGAATGGACTTCTCATTGGTGACCAAGGGGGTATCTATATAAAAACAGAAATAAAAATCTGTTGGGATATAGTATACCTGTCCGTGAAATCTAAGTAATTAGATGCAGTGGGGGGGGGCGTGGCTTGGCAGCCATGGAGTAGGCTGCATCTCGAAAGAGCTCTGTGATCCAGCAAATGATCTGTGTAAGCGCGAGCTGCCTGACAGCAGACTGTGGCTCCAAAACAGCATCATAGATGTGTGAATGTCAAGGGATCAAGACGCGCGTATTTGCAGCTGAATTGATGCAAGCGAACGAGAGGTTTGATACTTTGTGTCCCGGGTCGTGAGCTGTAACAACAACAACAAGATGGCGGTGACCCCGAGACAAAGGGGCGCTTGAAGGCGACAGGAGTGGCGGTGGAGCGGGCTGCTGAGGAAGGAACAGCTGACGAACCGCTGCAGGCAGGTGTGCAGCCGTGACAGCACAAGAACACTGGCCCGCAGGCAGACGAAGGTGCGGACTATGGAAACCTGAGGTGACTGCACAACATGGAAGGTAGAGCACACGGTGGCTTGTTGCCGTGTGTGCACGGTGACCACGTCATGGGCAAGGCTGCCCGGTCAGAAGAACTGCGGGCCAGGCCCCCGTGAGGTCTGGGTGGCACAGAGACACACGGACGTCCGGTGCCCCCCAGGAACAGTAGCGCGTATAAGCGCATGGGATGCACTGCTGAAGGCGGGGACACCCACGAGGACACCAGCATATCTAGGGCTTGCGGTCCTGGAACCGTAAGTGTTGCCCCGTTAGGGAGGGGGCAGCCATTGAATGGCACACTGCACACGGCATTGAGCGAGAAATATGGCCAAAAAGGGATAGCGAGCACGCGGCCTGGGAAGGGCATGCCCCCAAGACTAATAGACTAATACACAGTACCGTGATACGTAACCCGGAGGGGGTGAGCGGGTACTAAGGCAACCGGTACGCGGCCGCAAGTAGGCCGGTGGAAGCATGTTGGGGCCTGTGTGCGCCCTAGGAAGCTGGATCGGGTGCGCGCCACTGGCGCTGGAGGCAGCAGGATCTCTGATAACCACATTGCCCGCAATCGGCGACAGGCAGATCCATGCTCAGTGAACACGGTATGATACAGAAAAACGAGACAAGCACTGTGGAACACTGCATGTGGCCACCTATAACCAAAGAGAGGCCCAGAGGGAAGCAGGCACAGTGAGAGGTGGAGAATGGACACTGAGAAACGAAAAAAGCACTGCAGACATAGACAACTATGCAAATTGGATAAGACAGAAGGCACTGCTCAACCACAGAGTGAACACATGCAGCCCAAAAAGTAAAGGCAAGCCTAAATGCCAAGGTGCGCACAGCACCATGCTAAGGAAAGGAAGCAAAGCCCTGTAAAGAACACACGCAGGAAGGCTCAGTAGGTGGAGACCAAGAGGCCATACGCAGAACACTGAGATAGCACTGTGACAGAACAGGACAGCTGTGGACCCACCCGAGGTCGACAGGCATGGGGATTTCCTGAAAGGGGCGGTAGAGCTGTATAATGCTCCCTTGAGACGATGCTCACAATGAAATGACCAAGTAAAGTCTGTAGAAAACAGTGAGGGGGACACAAGAGCAAAAGTGACCATAAATAACACGCACCAGGAAGAGCTGAAGAAACGGGCAAGCTGATGCGCAGGCGGCGATGCAGCGTGAGACATTAAATGTGACTGCAATAAGGGGAAGGTGCAGTTTATGACCAAGCGCTAAGACACAGCCTGGGGAAAACAATCAGTAGGGGGCATTAATACCCATAACAACTGAAGGAAACACACGAGAATTAAGAGCTGCTAACCCCCTGTGAGGACGGGCTCTGGGGTACAAACAGGGTGGAGCAATGTCTGTAAGGGGAAGTAAAGCCAAGGGCAAGTAGCCCACGATGGACATTTTTGCAAAGTCGCCGCAACCCCCACCACCCCAGCACACAGTACGACAACCGCAATCACAGACGTGGCTTCACCACGAGAGGACAGCATAATCTTAACAGCCATTACGGAAACTGAAAACCTTGTGGGGGACAGCAATGGCAGACCTGAGAACTTCACTGGAAACCAAAATAGATGCATTGGGAATAGAGGTTAATCTGCTGAGACAAGATGTGAGAGCTCTGGCGGAACGAACGAGCGGCTTAGAGAGTGCAGTGAAAACCAACACGGACACCAGCACAAACAATGCCAGGGAAGTCCACATATTGAAACAACAGGTGGCTAACCTGGAGAATCGAGCGGGGAGGCCGAGGGAAGAGCGAGACACAATAACATACGCGTGGTTGGTCTCCCAGAGGGAGAGGAAGGGCAAGACCCCACAGACTATGTGGAGAGCATGATATTACAAGAAAAAGAAGCTAGCAAGCTCTCTGAAGGGTTCACAATTGAGCGCACACATAGGGCTTTGATGAGGAGACCACAACCCGGAGCCCCCCCTAGAGCAATTATAGCAAAAATCCTGAACTACAGGGGCACAGAGAAGATCCTGGAATTCTTTCGAAAAGGAGGGTGTCCGCAATCATCACTGCATATCCTGATTACACCATGCTGGTGCAAAGACAGTGGCATAGCTATGTGGCAATCAAGAGTAGACTGCGCACAGCCGGATTCAAATGCATGCTCTTGTATCCTCCAAAGCTCAAAATTTTCCACAAAAGCAAAGTGCACTTTTTTGATACCCCGGAGGAGGTGGCGACGTGGCTGGATGCACACGGCTGTCCAGAATGAGATGAGGAGCAAGGCCAGCAAGAATATGATAAGTGACCACAATGCCATGCATGATAAAAGGGGGAAGAAGGGGCCATGGGCAGAGACTGCAGGACTGGTAAACAAGATAGTACCGGGTGAAGCTAAACATGCGACCATTGGACATGTGGGACTAGAATATGAATTGAAAAATGCAAAATGGGCAGTGATGAGGGCGCTTAGCCTGATAAGTAAACTAGGAGTTACAAGATGTAGAAAATCTACCCCTGGGAATTACAGTAGTAGGACTGCCATTAGGGCGATATCTCCCTGCTGAGCCGGTCGTACGGCAATTGTTGGAAAAGGGCTAGATGTGGGGGTGCCTGAGATCCAGGAATGGAGCTGGGCATCCGCTGGGGAGGGGTAGAGATGGGAGGGGATTGCGGTGGAAGTTGGGGCAGGGAGGGAAGGGGGAGAGGGAGGTAGGGGGTTGGGGAAGTTGAGGTGTTTATAGTTAAGGGGAGTTTATGTTGGGGAACGATCCTTCAAGAAATGAGGGACTTTTCAGATATGGAGTGTACTTGCAGAGGGAGGAGCGGGAGCCTAATATAACATGGGGGATCTTAAAATAATTACTTGGAATGTTAAAGGGCTCAATAGCTACCTAAAGAGGAACAAGGTTATGATGTATCTGTGCAGACAGAAGATAGACATAGCCCTGATACAGGAGACTCACCTCACAAAAGAAAAGTTGGAGGTGATCTGGAAAAAATGGAGGGGGACTGTGATAGGTGCAACATAGTTGCCCTACACCAGAGGGGTGATTACCTGGGTGGCTCTGCATGTCCCATTCCAGCTTCTACAATCTACAGTCGAAGCAGACGGGAGGATGGTTATAATAAGGGGACTGGTGGAAAACAAGGAAATAAGCATAGTAAACACATATGCCCCGAATCAGGATACATCAGCATATTTTAGAACCCTATACAACAAACTCAGCACATTCATAGATGGGGCAGTGATTTGGGGAGGAGACTTCATCTGCACACTAAACCTGAAAATTGATAGATCAGGTGGCAAAGTAGACGGACCCGCTCCCGCCGCAAGGGCTTTGCAGTCACTGTTAACAGACTTCGGATTTGAAGATGTATGGAGGGTGAGTCATCTGTGAGATAGGCAATATTCGCATTATTCGGCACCACAGAATTTACACACCATGCTGGACTACATGTTCGCCAGGCAGGAGCTAATAACATAAATGGCGCAGACAGAATATAAAGTGAGGGTCCTATCGTACCACTCACCACTGATACTGGTATGGCAATATCGCCCCCCGAGAGCAAGGATACCAACTTGGCACCTCAGAGCAGAAGCGTTGAAAGATACCATTTTCAGGGAGGATTTGAGAGAGGAAATAATAAACTTTTTGAGATCAATACAGGCAGTGTTGAGACAGCGGGTATACTCTGGGAAGCCTTTAAAGTACTAGTGAGGGGAATAGCCATAGCGAAGTCCAAGGGACTACAGGGAGGGATATTGGCTGACTTGCAGAACGCAGAAAAAGAACTGAAGTGGCGACAAAAAGAGGAGGGGATACCAAGGAAAATATTGAAGCAATACTCAGTCTGCAACAGAAATGTGCTAGGTACTTGGAGCGATTGTGTAACCTCAACTATAAAAAGTACATAGAGAGACAACATGCAGGTGGGGATAAACCAGGAAGGGCCCTGGCGAAGTTATATAAAAGCGAGACCCCTAGACCCGTAATCAGAACAATAACTAAAGAAGATGGGCATATAGTGGACACCCAAGAAGGCGTTAATCAGGATTTTGGAGATTATTACCGACTCCTTTATGGAGACAAAGAGGGAAGCGACTGCAGGGAAATAAGAGAAACACTTGAAGATATTGGGTTGCCGCAAATTAGCACAGAGGAGCGAGAGGGGCCGGATGCTCCGATTACTCTAGAGGAGCTAGAAGAAGTAGTGGTGCAGCTACCCACTAGCAAGACTCTGGGGGCCGATGGACTCCCTAGCAAATTTTATAAAATGTATAAGAATTAGGTGCTCCCCCCGCTCTTGGCAATGTTAAATGAGGCATATGAAATAGGAAGACTACCGGAGTCCCTAAGGGAGGCGACCATCATACCGCTCCCTAAACCCAACAAGCCTGGCAGTGATTGTGGCTCATATAGACCACTATCGATGCTTTATCAGGATAGCAAGATGCTATCGGCTGTCCTGGCAAACAGAATGAGGATGATTATTACTAAATTAATACACCCCGACCAGACTGGTTATGTCCCAAATAGGAATTTATCCAACAACCTCAGACGACTCCACCGAGTCGTGGAACACGCAAATGGGGACGCAGGCGAACTGGCAATTGTATCGCTAGACGCAATAAAGGCCTTTGACTCAGTCAAATGGCCTTAGCTATTTGCAGCCCTGGCCAATTAAAGAATAGGACCTGGATGCCTCAAATGGGTTAAACTATTGTATAGCACGCCGCTGGCCAGGGTTTGGACGAGAGCAGTAATATCAGAGAGGTGGCAACTCAGCAGAGGCACTAGGCAGGGTTGCCCGTGGTCTCCTATGCTGTATATCTTGTCCCTAGAGCCCCTGGCGATATACCTGAGGCAGCAATATGATATAATAGCCATCACCATAAGAGAGGAATCGCATCTAATCTCTTTATATGCAGACGATATACTATTGTATCTGCGCTACCCTAAAGAAAACCTCCAATATGTCCTGGAAGTGATGGAGCGATTTGCAGGGCTGTCTGGCATAGCAGTGAATCCAAAAGAATCTTGTATATTCGGATTAGGTAGATACAAAGGGATCCCGTTAGATCAGCTACCTCTCTTACAGATCCCGTGGGAGGGCAATACGTTCCTATATCTTGGGATAGATATCTATCATACGGTGGAAGCAGAGCACTAACATAATGCTGAGAAAGCAATAAAGGGTATTGAAAACAGTATGAAGTTCTGGGTAAAACTCCCCTTGGCGATGATGGGACGAGGAGCTATGCTGAAAATGGTGGTCCTGATACCAAGACGACTCTTTGCTAGTTTACATAGCATATGTAGGGGATTCCTTTGGCATTGGAAGAGGAACAGAGTTGTCCTTTGGAAACTACAAAACCCATACGAGAGAGGGGGTATAAAATTGTCAAATTACGAGATTTACTATATAGCAAGCCAACTGCAATATGTAGTAAAATGGCTCTCAGAAGAACCAACCTCAGAATCTAGGCTGTTTTAACAGGAATTTGCCCCATTCTTCTTAAAATAAAAGATGTGGTTGACAAGATCGGATATGGAAGGGCGCTCAAGGATGATGAAACTGGGGTGAGAGATATGGCGTAGAGCCTGCCAGGTGATGGAGAACCGTTCCCCGTGTTCCCTGCAAACGCCACTAGTTGCACTGTCTGGAAAAGAAGAGCAACTGAGGATGATGATCAGGAAGCACTGGGAGCCGGTAGAAATAGCAATGATGGGAGACATTTGGCAGGAGGGGAGGATAAAAGACTTTGAGATTCTGGAAGAAGAAACACTGTTACATAAGGGATAGTATATAACATACTATAGAGTGGTGGGCCAATCAAAGAAACATGGCGGACGCCACTATAGATACAATATATGATATAGCAGAAGGAGGGCAAGAAATATCTAGGATATATGAGCTGATGATGTCCAAGTGGGAAAGGAAGTGGTACAATTGAGACAGGACTGGGAGGAAGAAGTGGGTGCCCTAATGAGTGATGGGATGTGGGAGCGGGCCCAGGGGTATCACAAGAAAGTGTCAAGAAATGCAAGGTTACAACAGATACAATAATATATTACCCACAGGGCTTATATGACACCCCAGAGGATAGCCAATTTTAAAAACACAGGACGACAATCATGCCCCAAATGTGATGAAGAGAACGCCGGAATGGTGCACATGTTTTGGGCATGCCCAGTGATTGAGAGGTTCTGGGGAGAAGTAGCATACAGGCTGGTGGAAAAGGGAATCAAGATAATGGTGGAAACAGCGTAGGCATGCCTGATAGGGGGGGGTTTCCCAGACCGCATAAACTCAAGCATGTCAGTAAACTAAAAGACTTGGCATACATACTCGCAAAGCGGTGAATCGCTATGGGATGGAATGCATGTCATGGACCGAGAATAGAGATATGGTGGAAAGACCTACAGAAATGGGCAGAAGCTGAGACAGCAGTATGGCAGGAAGCTAGTAATTCTGGAGGGGGGAGAACGCTGAAATCCTGATAGCTTGGAAACATCTAATAGCCACGATATTTGGGCCCACAGAAGACCGGCCAAATGATTGGGACTCCACTGAGACCACAGGAGAGGAATCCCTACTGCAAGTTGAAGAAATAGAACATTAAGGGGAGTGGGATCGGATGGGGGGGTGGGACGATGAGAAGCAGTGGACATGGCATGTTGTAAATTTGAAAAGTTGATATATGCACTGCAAGTTTAGTTTGTGTTGTTGGTTGGAATAAAATAATAAAAATTGTTTTTAAAAAAAAATAATTAGTGCAGTACCTTGTACTCTAGTAATTGCGTTACACTACCTACCTGGCAGTATTTCTGTGTGTCTTGGGTAGTTTTCTATTTTGGGCTGTTATAGATACAGTGCTAAATCTTGCTTATAGGCTGGTAAATGCTGCATAGAGGAACAAGAGAGGACAGGTGTTCCTCGTTACTATGTCGCTCGTACTTAAAGGATCTTGTGTTGTGGGCATCAATGAACTGTAAATACCTGTTTATGAAGTATTTTGGTTTGCTGGATGGTATTCCATAGTATTCATCTCGATATGCGAGCAGTTGCAAGAGTTGGGGATTGTTCTGTGAAATGAAAGAATACCAGTCAGTAATGTTGTGTGGGCTCCACAGCATATTCACTTTACTGGTTTGGTGGCCTGCCCACGGGTAAAGCCACTAATATGGGGCACATTGGGGAATTTAAACAGAAAATGCTACTGTGTGTTGCAAAATTATTTAATGGCGGGCTATATGGATCAAAAACAATTAGAGTTGGGTATTTGGCGGTGTATATGCGCTTTTGTCTGGGTGGCTCTCTAAGATAGGAGAGTTGCCTCGTGATTATGAGTCCCAGGGTAATGGGACCCTGAGTTTGTGCACACGTAGTAAGATTAATAAGCACCATCAACAGTGACCCAAAGTGATACAAAAGGTAATTACTGTAGATGAAGGTGGAATGGAAGGGAAGTGCGCCGTATGTGCGCTCTGTACCTTGTCTGTGGTGTTCTTCCGAGGACGGAGAGACACCTTGGAAAAAAAGTGCCCCAGATTAGTGCGAAGCTAATAGGGTGCTCAAGTTAAATGATAAGATTGCTGACCAACATGGTGGCCATATCTCGTAACGTTGTAGATATCAACGGTGAGGTGGTCAATGTTCAGGAGCAGGCCTGTCTGTGTACAGGATTTTTAGATGTGATCTGTTGCAGCGTGTTTAAGCAAAGCACTTACTGAATTCCCTCGAGAAGCCAACCTTCTGAATAGAGTCCAAAAAACGCCAGGACTGCGTTGCGCGTGTGTAGTTGAACAAGGGGCTCATCGGGGCTGGGATGGATGTTATAAACTGATGCCGGTCTGTGGTGTCATACTGGTGTTGCTAAACAAAATAGAACGCGGCAGGTACGGCATGTGAATACTGTAAATCGGGCTGGTATCAAAAGACTTGGTATGATATCTGAGTGTCAATGTAAAGACAAACACAAAAGACAATTGGTACATGGTGATCTCGCAAACTGGGATAAGTGCAAAGCATGTAAGGCAGCCTGTGCAGTGTGAGGTGGTGGCCATGGGAACTCAAAGCTATCTATGCTAGGAGTGGTAGGGGGCTGCTAAAATGTCGATATCAGTCTACTGATGTTTTTGGCGAGCGTGTGCATATGTTGGGTGCAGGCACGGAGAAAAAACATTACCATCAGCCAAACATGCTGGAACTATCCATGAGGATAAAATACATGTTATGGGTGCAAATCCAAATTGCACGTCTCCATTGGCTTTGGTGATTAGTCCAGATTGAAGCTGTCCGACTATGATTGGCTAGAGGAGGCTGGTATTAGTGTGTTTGTTAACTGGCGTTGGAAGGGCCTCGATTCAGGACAAATGTTAACACGTGGTACACACGGATGATGCATTTTTATAAACTGTTCAATGCTTGGACCATGTATGTATCATGGTGAATGGGTACTTGGTGTACCTTGTATTGGTCGCCAAAACTTGGAGAGTGAGTATACGCATGCCCGTTCAATGTTGTTTGTTATATCAGACCGTGTTCAAACAAAATATTCAGAGAGACTAATGTTGGTCAGGTGTCTTCTCAAATGTGGTCGTTGGGCCCAATATTAACAACCTTGAACTTTGTCTGGCTGCCAGTTAAATATTAGGTTTCATTTGATTGCCACATTGAGTCCTTTCTTTACTGAGTCGAGGAGATTAATCCATTTTTGTTCATTTTTTCAAAGTGCAAGATCGTGGTCGTCTCCTCTGGGTGGGTTTGCTACAGTCTGGATGATAAACTAGAACATGGGCCTCATTAGGACCCAGGCGGTAAGGGGTTTACGGCGGCGTAAACAGCACCGACCCTTACCGCCTGATTCCGAGGTCCCTTAGCACCATGGAGGTTTTAACACCTGCTTTTAGCAGGTGTTAAAATCCATGGCGCTAAGGGACCTTGTTGTTAATTACGCCACCGTAATTTACGGTGGCGTAATGAACGCCTTCCCCACTCCCATTATGCCCTATGGGGCAAAAATGGGAATGGGGAAGGGTAAATGGGTTAATGGGGACTTACCGCCCCACTCACCTCGGAATGGGGCGGTAAGTCCGCCAACCACCATGGCGTAAACATGGTTTACGCCATGGTGGTAAAGGTACGACCCAGGCGGTAACTTACCGCCTGGGTCGTAATGAGGCCCCATGTCTGTATGTTTATGGTTCTTGGCTTTGAAATGTGCCACCTGAGCTTGTTGGCTACTTGATTTTTGAGACAAGTTCTGTGTTCACAGATTTACTGTCTTATTTCTCTCTTGCATTTGACAATGTATATCAGACAGCCAGGGCATTTGTTACCGTATATGCTTCACTTGCTTTGGCAGTGTGTGAAAGTCTTGTATTTGCATTGTAGCCCGTAGAGGTCTATCTCCTTGAGGTCTTTTGTCAATCCGCATACAGAATATTTTCTGCACTTAAAATATCCCACTACCAGGGGTAGGTGGTTCAAATGTAGAGCTGTGGGTCCTTCTTAGCTTGTGGTGTTTCATACGTATGGACCAGGTGGTCTTTTAGGTTCTTACTGTGCTTGAATGCGAACCGTGGTTTTAGCAGGTTGGAATGTGTCAGTTTTAAGGATGTCCCAGTGATGTAGGATGGTCCTTGTTAGGTGGTTGGTTGTTGGTGAGTAGGCTGTCACACACGTCATTTTCTCAGCCTGTTGATCTCAAAGTTGTTTATAAAGGCATGTGTGTCTGTGGGTATTTCTGACGGTCTTGCATGCCCTACGTATCACTTGTGATGGGTGTGCGTGTGGTGAAGCGATTGTATGCCAATAGAGTGTTTTTATCCGAAGGTTTCCTGTATAAGGTGGTGGCGATCGTGTTTTGTTCGGTTTTGTAAATTTCTAAATCTAGAAACGGAATGCGGGCCTGGTCATGATGCAGGGTGACTTTTATGGATAGATTTTCTGTGTTTAGCCATGTATGAAAAAGCTTGCTTAGCAACACCAGTACGACACCACAGACCGGCAGCAGCCTATAACATCTGTTCCAGCCTGACAAGCCCCTTGTTCTACTATGCACGTGCAAAGCAGTCCTGGTGTTTTTCGGACTCCAATCAGATGGTCAGCTTCTCGAGGGAATTCAGTAAGTGCTTTGCTTAAACACGCCATAATAACTCTCCCTCCTTTTCCATACAGCTCACTGACTGGCCGCCTGATGTACCGCAGGGTCTCACAGGTCCCTGGCACTCCTGCCTCATCATCAATGCACTTGGTCAATGACCCTAGAGAGTTGCATCTCTCTGCACTTACCCCAGCCTCCACCAACTGTATGCACTTGGATGTTCCCCAGAACTTGTTCCCACCCTCCACCTACTATTCCCCTGTAAACGTCTGTGCACTTGCTCGATGTGATTGCACCATGCCTGTAGATCGTCTGTCTGTTCCATCCTGTCCTTACTCCCAGCATGGTGACGGATTCATGCACTTGGTAAAACTGTAGAATTGTTATCAGAACTATTCACTGTTACTGCCACTGTCAATTGTATAATATGCACTTACTCTGCCTGTACAGACTATTATCATTACGGAATTTCAAGGGCTCCGAACCAGCATTCTTTTTCCCCTTGTTCCATCCCTCCTTGAGCACTTTCAAACACTTGCCTTGTGTATAGGCACTTTTTAAATAAACTTTACTATCCCATAACCTACCATACCACAGTCTAATTATCATTGTATATTACATATGGGATGGTTTTGGTCACCCAGAGGTGATATAATTGATTATTTGGCATGGTGGTAGTGGTGTAACCCCTCTTCAATGTGTTTCTTTTGAAAACACAAGATGAAAGGTATTTTAGTCCTAACGGATGCACACACTTTAGCACTTCCAGGGGCTCTTTCTTAGAGTGATTTTGTGGGTTCAGTGGATTGGCCCATTGTCATCATTGAATGGCACCTGGAATGTAGCCGGGTTGTGTGCACTCCACAGATGAGGGGTTTTAGGTGAAATTCCATTGCACAAGTTCGGTACGTGCCGACTCTGGGGTTGAGTATTGGCATCATCATGTATGTGCTCAGAGTGTAGGCACTGTCCCCTGTAGAGGTGAGAATGGTTGTCATTTGTAGACAGTGTCTATTTGTCTGTGTGCAACAGCATTCCTACTCTCTATGAAAGTTTCATCCAAACAGGTGCTCAGGGATGTCATTTAGGTGTCACCAGGGGTCGCAATTGCGACCCTTGCTACCTCTGTGATCTCCCTTGCTACCCCTAAAAAAAAAGTACTAAAAAATATTTTTCTTTTTTTTTTTACAAATTGAAGCTGCTGGGCTGTGGCCAACGCCATGTGCCTCTTTGTTTCTAGAGTGGCTTGATTTCTTGTACAGGCTTCGTTAAAAAAAAAACAGCGTGTTCCACAAGTGTAACACATCGAGTAGTGATGCTAAATAAGAAAGAATAGGAATGACAATTTGTCTTTCTGGAATTCCAAACAATAATTGCTAAACTCATTAAAGGTTTATTTCAGGCACACTTCAGGAGGTGAGTCACTGATTTAGTTTGTTCTTAAACACCTCAAATTCACAATGCAGACAAAAACTTCCCAAAAAAGAATAAGCATCCATTTTGGACTCTGTATCTTTCTTTTCACAAGTTGCAGTTATAGCATATTTTATTTCTGCTGATACATCTGATGATCCATTCTTGTACGAAATGTATATCACGTTACAGTGATATTGTAACCATATTTTTCATAATTTGCTTAAAACAATGCTGTGATGCCACTTCCTGTTTTGTCAACGGGTAAACAGTCGTGTTCCATCGCTTCCCGTGATGTCACTTTGGGGTGGGGTCAAATGGCATCACTTCTTGTGATGTCATCAGAGGTCAAGGGTCATGCGATGTGACTTCTGCTACCCCTGGCATTTTGGTCAAATGACGTCCCTGCAGGTGCTTCCCTGCTCCTCCAGAACCATCAAGGACCACAATGATCCTCTCGCTCCAGCCTTGGCTGCCCTCCTTGGGCCTTCATCCTTTGCCTTCCTGTGAGGCTAAAACCCATGGTGTTATCTTTGACTCTACTCTCTCCGTCTCTCCTCACATCACAGAGCTTACCAGGAAGGTCCACTACAAATTGCACCTCCTCAAAGGTATTCTTCCTTTTCTCAGATCCCCCAGAAGCTCACTGACTCCAGAGCCCTGGTTCTCTCTAGACTGGACTACTGCAACAGCCTCTTTCTCAATATGCCTTCCTCTACTCTCTGCCCTTTGCAACTAATCCAGAACAGGACTTCAAGACTTGTTCTTGGTCTCAAGTCCAGGATCTGTATCTCTCCAGCCCTGAACTTGCTCCACAGGCACCCGGTGGCTGCAAGTTCAAGCCTCTGTACATCGTCCACAAGGCTTTCTGGGGCCAGAGCTCCCACACTACATCCAATTTAGTCTTCCAAAATACCTTCCTTCCCGAACCCTACCTCAAACTCTCTAAGGGTCAGGTGCTTCTCCAGGCAGATAGTGGGGGTAGATCTCTGTGCTGCAGGTGCTTCCCTCTGGAATGGCCTTGCTGCCTTCTCAAACTTGAGTCGGACCACCTGAAGTTCCGGAAGCAGCTCAAGACATTCCTTTTCTCCTCTGCTTTCTCTCTCTCTCTCTCACACTCTCTCCCCTGCTGACATACCTGTCTCCTGTGCTGACTGACTGTTTGGCTAACCTCAGAGTCTACTGGGTACCAGGTTCCTACATGATCAGTCTCCCCTGCCTTCCTCCGGGCCTACCATGCACTACCACAGTCCCCTCCCTCCTTGCACTTACACAGAGCCGTGCTTCCCTGGCTGCACATACTCAGAACAATGCTGGCCTGATTGCACTTCCCCCCTTCCCTCTCCCTGCCACTGCCCCTCCTCCATCCTTCCTCCCCCTCCACTTTACATCATCACACTTGCACTATGTGAATGACACAAAGCCTAGTAACATTGTTTGTTGTGTCATCCCTCTGTCCTCCCTCCCTTGTCTTGTCTCGCCTACCAAAACGTTGTGTACAGGTGTGTTATAAATGACATATCATATCATGTCACGGTGCATCAAGACTGGAGGAAGGGATGAGAGAGAGGGTATGAAACAAAAACAAAACATTCCTAAAAGGTCTGATAACATTCAGAACGTGCAAGTGCAATAGCAAGAGAGCAGGGGAGAGGGGAGGATGGGATGTGCAGGAAGGTGGTAGGAGAGAAGAAAACAAACCAAAAAAGTAAAACATTCTGACTAGGTCGTAAGACAATTTGGAATGTGAAAGTGCTGATCATCAACAAGAGAGAGAGGGGGAGGAAGGGAAGTGCAGGTTGGGAAGAAGGTGAGGTGTACATTAAGTGCAAGCACCTAGATACGAATTGCCTGGAAAGGGGGGAAAAGGCTTAGGTTTCAATATACAGCAGAGACAGTAGCTGAGACAGGGGAGGGGGACAGGAGGGAGAAAACAAAAAAAAAGGGAGGAGTGGGTATGGGGGAATAGAGACAAAGACACACATTACCATTCCTACTAGCGCATGAGACAATTCCAAACATCCAACTGCAGGTAATGGAAAGAGGGCAAAGGGGAGGGCGTGCAGAGGGGGTGAGCATGGAAGAAGACAAACAATACAATTCCTACTAAGTTGTGGGACAATTCGGAGCATGCAAGTGCATGCAAGTGGAGGTAACAGCAGACGGAAAGGTGGTGGGGAGAAGTGCAGAGGGGGTGAGCAGGGAAAAAGACAAACATTAACATTCCTACTAGGTTTTGAGACTATTCGGTGCGTGCAAGTACAGGTAATAGAAAATGAGGGGAGAGAGGAGAATCAAGAAGATGATAGAGGGTAATGCTAGGCGAGAGAGAGGGGAAGAGAACATAAGGTGCAAGTGAACAGGTTCACTTGCACTAGAGGGGAGAGGGTGCACAAGGGAGTGCAAGAGGAGAAGAGGGAAGGGTCACAGAGGCAAAGGAGTGATCACAGAGTCTGCCAAGGCTTGGACAATGGAGGCAATGGTGTCCCTGGAGTGCAGGAGGATGAAGGGAATACCTGGTGGATGAGACTCACACAGAAAAGGCAAAACATATAGGTACACATTTCCTAGAAAGGGGAAAAAAGGCTTAAGGTGAAACAAATAGCAGAAAAGGCAAAACACTTAGATACAATATTCCCTAGAAAGGGGAAAAAGGCCTGGCATCAAACATACAGCAGAAAAGGCAGAACACATAGGTACAAATTTCCTAGAATGGGGAAAAAGACCTAGGATCAAACATACAGCAGGAAAGGCAGAACACATAGGTACAAATTTCCTAGAATGGGGAAAAAGACCTAGGATCAAACATACAGCAGAAAAGGCAGAACACCTAGGTACGAATATCCTTGAGGGCCTAAATGCCAGTGAAGACAACAATTGAAGGTGACATACAGCAGATTAAAGCAATTGTTAAAAAGGAGTAATAAGAGATGTTGAACAGCTTAATAGGGAGTAGCATTGGCTGTTCCCACTGGCCGCACTATTCTTACCAGTTCAGTCGCTGCTGGTTGACGGCTGCGCGGCATGCTCCCAATGCAAATACAGGCTAACACATACTGGAGTTGCTACTGAAGAGCTGCCCTTCACCGCAAGATTACAACCAAAAGACCCAGGGCTTTAGCTCCCTCAACCTCCTTAGGAACACCTGTAGTATCCAGCACCCCCATGGTTAAACATAACCCTGCCAGTAAACCTAGCCTGCAAAAGAGGGATTGTATGGATATCATTCATGCAAGCTTGGGATTTTCTCCTGGCTAATGGCAATTTAAACTGAGACATTCAAGCGAGGCACACATGGAGCGGTGGTCCTCAGTCTGCCACAATTGACTGCATATTTGCAGCCAAAGAGATTTTCCATCAATGTGAATCTTTTGAAATAGTGAACACAAATTGTAGAGACCATCGACTGCTTACGCTGTCTTGTGCCATATATCATCAGGTACTAAGTGCATCCTACGAAAGTGGCAATAAATAACTGTGGGAATGGACTTGCATGAGGTGTGAGAAGTATTGCTAAATTCAATAAATGTATAGAAAAAGTCCTTCGAAATGAAAATTTGGGAACATACTTCGCCACTCTTGATTATTCAGAGTTATTGATAGTTCTTCATAAACAGTTACAAACGGGCAGGTGGGCCTTTTACAGTTCCAGTTGATAGGTGCGATCTTTACCGGAGGGAATGACTCTCTTCCCCGGGTCTCAATCCATTTGTCAAAGTTCTCAATACAACTCAAACAGGAAAAGTTCCAGGTCAAACATCAACATTCCTTATTGCCCATAGTTGCTTTTTCACTTTTGGGTTCCTGGAGAATTCCTCCTTTCTCCAGGCATCTTGTTCCTTGGTTTTCCAGCACAAGGAGAATGCATCCCTTCCCCTGACTTCAATATATCAATATAAAGGATTGCTGTCTTTGCATTACAAGTTCATAATGTCCTCTCTCCAGGGTGAATGTCTTCCTTTCCCTGGCCTTTCTGAAGCTCTTCATCACAGTCACAAAACCAGGGGGAATGTTTCCCTTCCTTTCGGGATTGGGTACTGTCTTCTCACACAACCACAGAGAGAACCTGTTCGCCAACGCTCCGTATGGAGCACTGGCTTTTCCCATGAAGGCTGACCCAACCAGCCATCTCCAGGAACAGAGCGGTATCCACGCCTAGCTCTCACCAACGTGCATTCCACGTTGTGATGGCAGTATGTCACATATGAACTCTGTGTCTTTCCCACATTGGCCTTCCGAGTACTAGGAAAACACTCGTCTGACACGGCTTTGCTGCCTCTAATTGAAGTAAGTTTGGTTCCTGAATTTATTGGTTACTGGTATCAACACTCTGCTTTGTTTAACGGACTGCATTTGGCTCTCTCGATTGAACTTGTTAACTCTGATTCATCTTGTTTCCGGACCTTGGCTTGGTGTGGACTGCCCTCAGATTTCCCTGAACGGCTGATGAGTCTTGACTCGATGTTGGTGTTTTGTTTGGATATTTCTCATTGTCCCTTGGGCTGACTTGTGGAGCAGGCAGAACTTTGGACGCTAGGCTGAGAATCACTGCTCACTCCACAGAAGTCCCTGTTAGAGTGTCCTTGTGCCGGTCGGGGTCAGATCCTACTAACCTTACTAGCTCCCTGCCCCCCTTGTAGTCCCAAGGATCTTCTTTTAACTCTAGGATCTACTGCCATAGACACCTACTCTAGATTGGTCCGTCATAGCTTCCCTCCATCAGTGTAATTAGGTGAGAGATATACCTGCATTAAATAATATACACTCCTATGTTATTATCAATATGAAGCACTGAAGCTATTGTCTTGTTTACTAGATACTGAAACCAAACACTGAGTTTTCTGGTATTATCAGGCTTCAGACCTAGTCCACTGGCATTCAGGTATGTTTCATGTATAGGGGTAGTGTTGGGGTAGTATTGGGGTGGCTATCTATGATGAGGAGCTCTGTTTTCTGATCATTAAGGCAGTGCCTGGGAGTGGCCATCCAGTTCTGTATTGTGCTGTACACCTCATTGACAGTTAAAGAGTCCAATCTGTAATCACCCGAGAGGGGGAGGAGGATTTGCGTATCTTCAGCAAAATTCATGTAGATGATATCTCTAACGTCAAGGAGATCAAAAATGGGTTTGGTGTAGGTGGTACAGAGAGTGGGGGAGAGGCAGAAGCCTTGTGGGACACCCAGTGGTGCCGGAATAGCATCAGCCACTGTGTCTCCTATAAATACTCGTGTAGTGCAGTCAGTAAGGAAAGATTTAACCCAGAGAGTGGCTTCCTTCGAAAAGTGGTTGAAGAGAATTTGGCAAACAATGTTGTGATCAACCCGGTCAAAGGCTGCTGAGAGATCAAGCAGGAACAGGATAGCTAGTTTACTCAACTCTCTGATGGTATCCATTTGGATTTTTAAGAAAAGTAGGGCAGTTTCCATGTTTTGTTTGGGGTGGAACCCTGATTGACTATTAGCAAGTAGATGGTTCGTTTTTAGGAAATACTGGACTTTGGTATAGGCAAGACAATTTGGAATTTTGAGAAGGAAGAGGACAGTATTGATGGGGAGGTAGTTAGTGGGTGTGTTGGGGTCCAGGGATGTTTTTTTTAGGAGCAGTAAGATGCAAGGGTGCACATATTTTGATTATGTGGGCAGGACATGCATCCCCTTTGCAATTGGATGGATTGAACATTCTGAAGGTATCTGCTACTAAGTCCTGGGAGACTTGAGTGAAGGAGAAACAAGGGCTGTTTGTGGTGCGAGACCTGGTAAGGGGGGCAGGAACATCAGAAAGTGGAGATTTGCTAGCGAGGAGGGTCTTTTTATAATTGATTTTCTGTGAGCAGAGAGTCTTTTTAAGCTTTGTCTGAGCGAGTACTGGCAGTGGGGGGGATGGGTTTTCAAGCTCATGGAGAATAGTGAATAGTTCTTTGCTGTTTGAACTGGCGTTAGCTATTCAGTCATTATAATTGTTGGATTTGCAGGTTACGACTGCATTTTTTGTACTACAAAGCTACAGTGGCAAGCGAAAGGCAGTTTGTTGTAGAAGGGTTTTTTTGCACAGATGTTCCAGCGCTCATTTGTCTCTGCAAAGCGAAACCAACTCCTCAGAAAACCAGGTGTTTTTTGCTTTGTACAGTTTGGGAATTATTTATTTTAACAGTGAAATCTGGTGAAGAGCAAGGAGCAGGCCGGCAAGGTAGCGATAGGCCAGGTCCTAAGCAGATTGTACTTGAAGAGTGGAGTTTGGATAGATTGAGACATGGAGGGATGGTTTAGATTCTTTGTGCTTTAGGTTGCACGTGTTGTGAACAAGAATGGGGCTGAGCGGCAAAGTGGGTGTTTTGTGGGCCTTCTGTACTGAGAGATCAAAACTAATTAGGAAATAGTCGAACCATGTAACTGGATCGATGAAAGATATGGAGATGGTAATATTAGCAGTGAGTACCTAGTCTAGAGTGCAACCTTTAGTGTGTGTAGGGGTTGAGATACATTGGGAGAAGTTAATGTCGCAGTGTGTGGCTGGAAGACCAGTAGCTTTGGTGTTGTTGGAATCATTACGGCCAAGGTTGAGGTCTCCCAAAATGATGCATTTGGTACATGGTTTTTGGAGTGGCGTAGTGAGTAGTGGGATGTCTAGGTGAGTTTGGCTATGTCTATTGGGTTGCCTATAGATAAGGAGAAAATTCACTGTGGTTTGAGGGTTACAACTTTTCATAACCGGGGGTGGAAGGGAGAGTGGAGGTTCTGAAGTTCAAGGAAGATTTGGCAATGAGTGCAACTCCACCTCCTGTAAATCCATCACACCTATAGATAAGGTAGTCGCGGGGATGGCCAGGGAGAGCAGGGGGTCGGAAGTATCATGGAGCCAAGACTTGCTGATGGCAAGGATGTCCATGTTGAGTTCAATGAGTAAGTCATGAATTTCCGCTGCATGGGCTCCAAGTGATCTAGCATTTATGAGGGCACACCTAAGCAGCTCGGCAGGCTGGGATGAGGATACTGGACTGGAGGGAGAAGCAGAGTTCAGTGTGGTGGCTGATGATGGTGTAGTAGGGGGGTTGGGCCCGAAAAGAAGTGTAAATGGGGATGGAAAAATGGTTGGTGCGGCCTGTGGTTCTAAATCTAAGTCTGTGACCCTGTGCTGAGCCCAGACATGGTATGGAATGTGCAAGGGTGAGGCTGGAGGGAAAATGGTCAGCAGAGGAGGGTGGTGTAAGGGGTTGATGGGGTTGGCTGTTCTTGATCATACTCTATCTAAGCATGTACCGCTACGTGAGGCAACAGTAAGGCCCTCATTACGACCCTGGCGGAAAGGGTTCTACGCCAGCGTAATGCATGGCGTACCTTTCCGCCAGACTACGAGTTCCCGTAGCGCCATGGCGATTTATACGCCTGGTTTTTCCGGGCGGAAACATCCATGGCGCTACGGGACCTGTTGTTAATTACGCCACCATAATTTACGGTGGCGTAATTAACGCCTTCCCCACTCCCATTATACCCTATGGGGCAAAAATGGGAATGGGGAAGGGTAAATGGGGATTGGGGACTTACCGCCCCGCCAAGGTCGGAATGGGGCGGTAAGTCCGCCAACCCCCATGACGGAGTTGGCAGCTCTGCGCCATGGACCATGGTGAAAATTGCACCATGGTCCTCCGCCAGGGTCGTAATGAGGGCCTAAGTAAGTTAGAGGCACCTGAAGGCGATTGGACTAAACTGGTATTAGTGGCCAGGGAGCGTGGTTTGGGAGCAGGCAAGTTCCTACTAGTGGGTGTGATCAGGGTGGCGTGATAGTTGTGCGGATGGGCTGGTGTGGCATCAGCACAGCTGAGGTCAGGAGTAAAGGGGAGGGAGCTAGCATTACAGTGCAGATTAATGAAATTCATGTGGAGATCGCCAGAACAAGTATCAGGAACCAAGCGAGTTGCTGGATGATCGTAGCAAAAAGGGCTGCTACGGTCATCCTGGCAATGTGGTCTGAGTTGTGATATGATATGATATGGCATTTATAACACGCCTATACAGAAGTGTTTCAAGGCGTGTTTGCTCATGGAGTCACAGTTATATAGTAAAGAAAAGGCAGAGGCGCGCAGTGAGGCATTCATATGTGGCCTCGGAATGGCCCAGAAGCAGTCAGTGGCACAGTGATCAGGGCACTAATTAAACACATAGAATGAGCAACATTAGCAGTACAAGCCAGAGGCAATGGCAAACGTACACGGTGGGTAGAGAAGGGCATGCAGAAACCTGGACCGGACACTGACAGAATGCCTGGTATTCGTAGGTGAGTAAACAGGTGAGCAACGTAGGTGAGTAAACAGGCAGCACATTAGGAGTATAATGAGTACAGGGAATGCGTGGCTCTGAGTGCACAGCTGGGTAGACATAGCGAGACATATGTGAAAGCGGAGTCATTGCAGCAGGAGGTTCTGCATATTGTCATTGTTTAAACTCCAACCCCTGGTGCTTGGTTAGTGATGGGGGCGAGTCCTTAGAGGTGGTATAGTGCAGGATGGAGGTGCCTTAGGAGGGAGGATAGCTCAGGGGCAACGTGCTGGCCTTGGAAGCAAGACGACGCAGAGCAACACAGGTTCGATCCCCGGGTCCGTGCTTAGAAATCTCTGGGTATTAAGCATATTATAAATAACCAATTATAATTACAATTATAGGGTGTTGCACAGGTGACAGTGACCCAATGCCATTAGGTGGCAGGATCGGCAATAAAATGCTGGGCGGTGGAAGGGGGTCAAAGGTCAAAGGTCAAAGGCAATGTATTGCAGTGTCTGTAGTGAGATATTGGATAGCAAAGATGGGTGAGGGGCCCGAAAGTGAAGGGCCTCTTACCTGACGAGGTGGCAGGCTCCATAAAGCAGCAGGGCACAATGGCGGGATGGCACCACTTACAGGGTCCAATGGCTGGTCGTCAGGGTCAGCAGGAGGAGGCAGTTGAGCAGCCATGGGCAGACAGGGGACGACATGAGCCTTATACCCAGGCGTTAAGTCCGGGCCCGGCTTTACCTCCCGGCTCAGCTATGCATCAGTATTCGTAGCGAGGGGCAGCCAATCAGAGCACATGGTGTTGCCCAGTGCCTCTCCAAGTATGAGGGAGAGTGCAGGCAGGCAGGGCACAGCAGTGGCCATCTTCAAAGTGGTTTTCAGACCATGATTTATAGTTGCATATGGATGTTCTTCTGCAGGAGCTTCGATGAATGGAGGCACATCCTTCTTCCTCAGTTGCTGTGAAGTGAAGACAGGTGCCTTAGAACCAGGCCTTGGGTCCGAGCCCGGCTTCGTCTCCCAGCTCAGCTAGGCATTGGGATTCGTAGCGAGGGGTGGCCTATCAGAGCACTAGGTGTTGCCAGGTGCTTATCCAAGTATTAAGGAGAGTGCAGGCAGGGCACAGCGGTGGATATCTTCAAAGTGGTTTTTAGACCATGATTTGTAGTTGCATATGGATGTTCTTCCGCAGGATTCTCGGTGAATAGAGGCACATAGTACTTCCTTGGTGGTTGTGTTCTTTCGCACTTATGTGTAATAGCTGCAGCATGAGAAAATACATTACTGGAGGCAAATAGTCCAGTTCTTTCATGATTTTGATGCATTGATAGAAGCCATGAATCAAGTCTTTGATACCTGTTACATGACATAGGTGACTGATTTAGAATTACTGGAATCGAAAGAAGTTAATGCACCCTTATTGACATATTTGGCCCGCTTTAACCAACCAGTGTCAGTAACCACATGGCCGAAGAACAATAAAGCAGCCGTTTTCTAGAAGGGTGTCTCTGAGGAACTGAAAGATACACTGGCTACTGTGCACATAGTTGCGACTGGGTTTCATGAACTATTGGACCTGGTATTACAGATTTTGCCCGTTGAGCTAAAAAAGGGGAAAGATGATATCCACAGTTGGTTTTTCCAAAAACTGATGGTCCTTTTCCCTCCTCTAGTTTGGAGTCAGAGCCCATGCAAATAGGAACAGTGAGAGGTCTCTTGACACCTGCTGAGAGAGAACATAGAAGGAAGGCCAACCTTTGCAAGTATTGTGGGGCCTCTGATCATTTCCTGCGTGCTTGTTCCAAAAAAACAATAAGAAAACAGGGGAACTCCAAAACTCAGCCATAGAAGGAGTCCCTCAGTAGAGTAGTTCTCCTTTGGACTCCCCTGACACACAATCTATATGCCCCGTTTATCTACCTGTAGAGCTGGAGGTTTCCCCAGTTGATACCATTTCAGCCACTGCAGTAATAGATTTGGGAGTCACAGGAAATGATATGGACATTTAATTTGGTTGTCAGGCTACTATACCAGTAGTCACCAAAAAACCTTCAGAAGTAGTCAACGCTGTGGATGGAATAGGCTTGGTCTCAGGTTTAGTTACCGAGCAAATACATCTTCTCTTAATGACCACTGCTTTAGGGCATCGAGAATGATCATCTTTTGTTTTGATAGCAGCACCACAATACAGGATTATTCTCGGTTTAACCTGGCGGCATCTACACAATCCCCATATTAATTGGGAAACTCATGACATATGTTTCCCTTCTATATATTGTTGGAATATTTGTCTAGACACGGCAGCTCTGATTCACGTATCTCCTTGCTTCGCAATACTATCTTCCTTTTCATCTGTGGGGGCAGTTACGAAAGTTACTATAGACAAGATACCGGATGTATATCTCGACTATTCAGAAATTGTTGATAAAAGAAATGCTGAACTGTTCCCCCTTATCGGACATATGATTGTCCTATTGTCCTAGTTAAAAAATTCCTTGTGGCCGCATTTATTCGTTTGCGGTAAAGGAGGATGAAGTCCTTTGCGCGTATCTGGACAAAGCATTGTCCAATGGTTTTATTAGACCTTCCAAATCTCCAACAGCCACACCCCTATTTTTTGTTCCAAACAAATAAGGAGAACTTGCATTGGGCCTCATTATGACCCAGGCGCTAAGTGTTTAACGGCGTTGTAAAAGGCTGTGGCGCCGTTAAACACCTAGCGCCTAATTACGAGGTCCCTTTGCGGGACCCAACCTTAACGGCTAGTTTTACAGTGTGCTAATTACGGTACCGCAATTTGCCGTACCGTAATTAGCGCCTTCCCCATTCCCATTGAGCCCTATGGGGCAAAAATGAGAATGGGGAAGGGCCATGGCGGCATGGGGAATTACCGCCACACCAACCTTGGAATGGGGTGGTAATTCCCCATTCCGCCATGGCGGACTCCGGCATGGACCATGGTGCTAATAGCACCATGGTTTAGAGCCGTAGTCCTAATGAATGCTCACTATCAAAAATCAATATCTGTTCATCTCTGAGTTATTAGACATGCTGGGGTCCTCCAGTATATTCACTTAACTGGATTTAAGGGGAGGGCCTACAATTGTGTGCGAATACCTGAGGGTGATGAGTGGAAGATGGCTTTTAAGACCCGCTTTGGCCTGTTTGAATACCATGTCATCCCCTTTAGTCTATGCAATGACCCTGCTACCTTCCAGTATTTTATTAACAATATCTTTCAGGACATGCTGGATAGATTTGTTGTAATATACTTGGACAATATTCTGATATATTCTGAATCCTACGATGTACCTGTGGATCATGTTCGCTCTGATTTACAGAGGTTGTGCGAAAATTTCCTATATGCCAAGGCAGGGAAATGTGTTTTCAACGTACCAGAAATAGAATTCTTGGGGTATCACCTCACTCACAAAGGGGTACGTATGAACACTGGTAAAGTAAAAACGGACATGGAGTGGCCTGTTCCTTCCTTGGTTTTACCACTTTCTATAGCAGGTTTATACATGCATTTTCTAGTATTGTACCTCATTTCACTGATCTCACTTCTCCTACAGTGCCCTTCTCCTGGAATCCTACAGCGCAAAAAGTGTTTGATGCACTCAAGACTGCTTTTACCACTGCACCGGTATTACAACACCCCGATCCGATGCTACAATTCATAGTTGTGGATCATGCCTCAGGTATAGCCATAGCGGTTGTTCTTTCGAAAAAAATCCCCAGGCTCTGGTTCACTCCAGCCGCTGGCATTTTATTCATGTAAGCTAACACCTGAGAGAATTTATGCCATTACAGAAAGAGAACTGCTCACCATAAAGGAGGCATTAAAAGAATGGAGACACCATTTGTTGGGTGTGCGCCATACTGTAAAGGTGTATATCAACCATCGGATCCTGCATGCTCTGAAAACTGTGAAATGTACTACAGCCCAACAAGTCCCCCACTGGCATCATTTCTTTTCCATGTTTGACTTCAATATCACCTACTGACCTGCCTCACAACATGGCAAGGTTGGTGCCTTGTCCCATATTGGTGAGGTTATTCCTGTAGATACTCCTGGCCAGTTAGTGATTTGTGTGTCTACCCACAGTCTACTCTGAAAGTCAGCATCCAAAAATGTGTGTCTTTACATCAGGGGGAGGTAGACTCTCTCAATGCTGATGTTGTTAATGGTATACCATATATTCAGGCACTATTATATTTTCCATCTGAAGAAAGCCATTTGCTATAAGTTGGCGTCATGATTCCTGTACAGTGGTCCATTCAGGAAAGCAAAAAACAATAGAACTGTTATGCAGGTGGTGTTGGTGGCCTTCTATCTCTCCAGACGTGTCTGAATGTATATCCACCTGTGCTGCATGTGCCCAATGTAAAGGACAAATGGGCAAACCAGTGGTATTACTACAACCCCTTTCTATTCTACCAAAACCATGGTACATGATCTCAATGGATTTTTTAGTGGAGCTCCTGATTGTACATGGTCATGACACCATTTGTGTAGTAGTTGATTATTTCATGAAAATGGCGCTGTTCATCCCTTGCCCTGGCATCCCGTCTGCCACTGTTCTGGCTGACCTTTTCTTTAGACATGTATTTCGTTTCTTAGGTCTACCCACCATCATTATCAGCAATAGGGGCACACAGTTTACTTTCCATTTCTGGACCGCATTGAACTCTACTTTTGGAATTGATGAGAGGTACTCCAGTGCCTATGAGCCCCAGATGGACAGTCAACCTTAGAGATTGAATGTTACACTTGAGTAATATCTGTGTTGTCTCTGTTTGCATTACCAAGATACCTGGCTGTAGGTGATTTGACTGCTGAGTTTGTCTACAATAATTCATTGCATATTTATGTCAGCAGTTCCCCATTCTATGTTATGTATGGTCAACTTCCTTGATCTTTACCCTTGAGTCCAAACCTTCTCAAAGATATCCCCACAGCTCAGGCATGCATTCAGGACTTGACACATATACACAAACAAGTGAAGGAACACTTAGAAGTGGCCCAGCTCTCTGTTAAAAAAAGATGCTGACACCCATCATTCTGTCCCTCCCATCTATCAGGTGGTAATGAACGTTTGGCTATCTACTAAGAATTAAAATATCCCTGGTAAATGTAAATTACTTCCTCGGTATGTTAGTCGATGTCCCGTTAGTAGTGTGATCAATCCAGTGGCTGTTTGTCTCACTCTCCCTAAACATTGGCTTCTATATCCCATTTTTCATGTGTCCTTGCTGAAACCTTGTCCTGAGCGCACAAGATTGCCCTTGAAAACCTTCAGCAGTATGTGTTGAACGGAGTGATGAATATGAGGTACAGGCTATTCTGTATAGCAAGATTGAAAATGACAAGGTGTTCTATTACATCGATTGGAAAGATTATGGCCCGGAAGGTTGGACATGGGAACCTGAAGAAAACATTCAGGTTCCCCATATTCTGGCTCGTTTCAATGTGGGTTTTGGGAGGTCTAGTCCTTTGGGGGAGGATACTGTTTGGATCCGGTCCTGCCTTCTCACAGAAACACAGACAAAATGTGCTCTCCAATGCTCCGTACACCACAACTGGCGGTTGTCATGGAGGTTGGCCCAACAAGCCATCTCAAGGAGAAGAGTGGTATCCACACCTCGCTCTTGACGACATTTGTTCCACGTTGTCATGGCAGCATGTCAGACATGAACTCTGAGCCTTTCCCACATTGGCGTTGCGAGCACTAGAAAAACACTCCTCTGACACGGCTTTGCTGCCTCTAATTGAAGTAAGTTTTGTTCCTGAATTTATTATTGGTTACTGGTATCCACATCCTGCTTTATTTAACAGACTGCATTTGGAGCTCCCCCTTGAACTTGTTAATTCTGATTCATCTTGTTTCCAGACATTGGGGGTCATTACAAGTTTGCCAGTCCGGGATCTATGGTACTGGTAAGCTTGCCGTAGTTCACAAACCAGCAAACTTCGAGTCAGGCTTGGTGGCCGTACCGGCACTGGTGAGAAGAACTTGACAGTAGCAGCGGCACTGTTATTAACGGTGCCAGTGCTACTGTGGGGACTGAAAATTACCGGCACCTGGCAATGGGTAATTACTGGGTCCAGCAGGGTTGGAATACCCCGGTAATTGCCCATTGCCGGGTGCCGGTATTTTCACGAGTTTGGCAGCACGGCTACCGGCAAACTCGTAATGAGGCCCATTGACCTGGTGTAAAGCACTGCTTTTGCATTACCCTGAATGCCTGATGTGTCTTGACTGGATTGATTTGGTGTTTTGTTTGGATATTTCTCATTGTCCCTTGGGCTGACTTGTGGAGCAGGTGGACCATTGGACGATATGCTGTGAATCACTGCTCACTCTACAGAAGTCCCTTTTAGAGTGTCCTCGTGCTGCCCGGGGTCAGTTCCCACTTACCTTACTAACTCCCCTTCCCCCTAGTAGTCCTGAGGATCTTTCTGTAACTCTAGGATCTACTGCCATAGACACCCACTCTTGATTGGTCTATCATGGCGTCCCTCGATCAGTATAATTAGGTGAGAGATATACCTGCATTTAATAATTTTGACTTCTATGTAATTATCAATTTGGAGCACTGAAGCTATCATTTTGTTTATTAGATACCGAAACCAAACATAGAGCTTTCTGGGATTATCAGGCTTGAGAACTAGTTCACTGACGTTCAGGTATGTTTCTTATATAGTCATTGTCCTTTTGAGATTAGGTATTGTTTTCTAGCCTGGCAATAACCTTTTGCTCTCTCGTCTGAACCTTGACTGTTCGTATTATTATACTTTGTGGAAGTGTTGTTTCACAAGAAAAGTCACACACAACTGAGGAGACCCTCAATAGGATTGTGTAACACGAGAGATGAGAGTCTGACACTTCCCCATGCCTTTCTCATGCTCTGTATTACAGTTCACAACACCAGGCAGAATATATCCCTTCTCCTGGCCTTTCTGAAGCTCTTTATCAGAGTTCACAACATCGAGGGGAATGTCTCCCTTCTCATGGCCTGTGTCAAGTTCTTTATCAGAGTTCGCAACACCAGGGGGGATGTCTCCCTTCCCAGCCTTTCTCTGGCTCTTTAATATAATTCACAACACCAGGGGAATGTCTCCCTTCACCTAGCCTTTCTTCTCTTTCCTGCTCTGGCAGACCCGATTGACTACCCTGCCAGCTACTGCCATGAAGAAGATGGTTTAACGTTTCTTTGTTCTTTGTGGATCCCAAATCCGGCTTCCTCTTCTCCTCGCTTTGTAAGACCTGGTACACAACCCTGTCAGGTAGTGCCATGAAGAGGAAGACCCAGAAGGCTATTTGTTATTGGGTGAGGATGCCACACCCGTCCTTCATTACTTTTCAGCCCTTTTGGTGTCCCACCAATAATCCCAGCAACCTAGATATCTGCAGGGCACTTTCTAGTGTTTTGTGGTCGGCTGCGATGGCTAGTGTTCTCTCATTCTCAAGCTACATGTGTCCAACTGTTGGCTGGATGCTCATTTAGGGCTAGGGTTATATGAGGATGTTGGGTGAGGGGTGTCATACAGTGTTTCCCTTAGATGATCTTGCGTGTCCCTCGCGGGGAAGTCTCTCCCCATGAGATCCTCCCACTGAGTACCACCCTGAGGGGGACTATCGGGTAGTGGCCTCACCTCTCTGGCCCCATGGGAAGGGGCTCCATGTCAGGGAGAAATTACAACATATAAAGATTTGTTCAGTTTTCATTGACAACTCACATCATTACAAGAGTATGCCACTGATAAGTTAGATATTAATATTAATAAAACTAAAATTGAAATTCTAAGATCCCCGAAAAAGAGATTGTATGCCTCCTTTAACTGGTATTTGAAGTAGACAGTGTTAGAAATGGTAAACCCTCTTGTGTATTTGGGCTTCTCTTTGAGTGGTGGCTGGAATAATCAATTGTGCTCCCTATTCAGAAGCAAAAAACGATTAGCGTCCCAAGCTTGTATAATTAAATCCAGGTTTGGCTGCTTCTCTACCCTCCCACTGATAAGACTTTACAAATCCTAAGTCTGCAAACTATTAAGAATTAATATGACCAACTGGGCTAATCTAGAGGTCTTGTTCTGGAAGCGGGTTCTGCAGCTCCATGCAGGGATCCCAAACTCTATAATTAATTGCGAGATAGGCCTGATATCTTAGAAGCTATCTCTAAATTGAAAACCCAATCTATTTTTAAGAAACATCTGATGGCCCTTGACCAACCCCTGTGGTTGATGCTAACCCAAGTCATTAGTGGCAGCAATGATGAGACTTTCAATAGTTGAACTAAGTAATGGTAGGTGTAATGAAGGCCCTCGATATCTCCCATGAGAAGTTAGAGTCAACCCCTATGAGTGTTAAAACTAAAATGTGTGGATATGATTGAATTCTCGTTACTCTGTAATGTAAAAATTATACAATATTTTCTTACATAAGAACTAGGGAGAAACCTCTAAAGTTGTTTCCGGATTATTTGCAAAAATCTCCTGATGCACGATGGCAGGCACAATTCCTTACACTTCTTCTAAATCTTTATCCCACAAATGAAATATTGGGGACACGTAATAAAATGGAAAGACACCTGAGATCCTGTTGATTATATAATACTCAACACAATAGAAATGTTGCAGCACTTATCGGTGGAGTGCCCGATTCTTTAAACACTTTGGACAGCACTTGCAACAGTTCAGAAACGTCACGTCAGACGAATTCTGTCTCAAATGTGATCAGGCTCTAATATTTCTTGGAAACTTAGGTTTTAAATTAATTGCTTCCTAAAAAACACATTTAGCCTAGTCTAGGGTGATGCGATGAGTGTGTCTTAATATTATTCTACACATCTTAGTTCCATTTACTTTGTATATTGGGTTTTGATTTTTCTTTTTTATGAGGTGTGTTTTATTCTCTTTTTAATGTCATTGTGTGTCCTAAATTGTGTAAGGTCCAGTTTTTGAGCCAACTCACAAATCAAATACTAAATTTTAAAAAGAATGTTCATGCTTCTGTGCTAGGCTTAAACTGGCAACGTATACATGTGACTGATGTTCCCAGTTGGTTCTTAGCTGCGTAACAGAACGATGTGCTCTAGCTGAGCTCTCCATGTGTTGTTTTTGGTCTGTGCACAAAGCTTTGCATGAGTTTCTATCATTTTAAAGTTCCTGCTTGTTCGGCTTCTAATGACAAAACGGCTGCATGTATATTACAGGCGGTCTTTTGTTGTGACTGTAAACGTCTTATTCTAAATAAATTAAAATACCCATTGCTCAGCAGAAAAGCAGCATTACATTTTACAAAAGCCAGTGCAGGTCATGCTAGAAAAAGACATCTAATTTTGGCTGAAGATAAACCGGCCCCACCCAGTGGTGTTCAATGACAAAATGAGATTGTAACAGGAAAATTAAAAATGGCATGTTATAAGCTTCAGATTACTATAGAAACCAATGTGTAACTATTCATGCAAGGAATATTAAATGTATATATATTTGATAAGAACGATGTACACTTTAAAAATGGCTATACAATTTTATATGGGGTTGAGCTATTGTGTGTTGACTGGCGACATATACATAGAATGGAAGCACTGTTTTGGAAGAATTTATTGGGTCACCCAATTCCTCTTTGATTAATTTTATTAAGGCACCGTTTTGGTTTATTATCCTGGCAATCATATTCAAATGTGTCAAAATTCTCTATTTACTGAATTAAATGTAGCACTGAATAATGAATCGTAGAACCCTTTGAATAATTTTGGTGGGTGCGTGATGTCATTCTTGCCAATATTGATTATAATAAACAATATCTGCCAGGGGATCTAAAAGGTGTAAGTATGAAACTTAAAATAACCAAATGGTGTCGGGACCAAGATCAGATTTTAAGGCATAAGACCTATTGTCCATTTGCCAAGATACATCGTCCATCCAATGTTCCACACAATATTTGACTAACTTCCATGACCCCAGATATTGTCATCTGTTTAAGCACTTTTGACTTTATCTATTGGGGACTTTACAAAGCAGTTTTCTGTGTTGCATCTGATGATGCCATCACTACTTTCCCAGAGGTAGCATCTCCTCATGTGGTCAGTGGACGGCGGACACTACATGTTCCTCACCCTGGGCTGGGGGTGGATATTTGAGGGAGGACCACATGGGTGGTGGTGACCCTCATGTGGTTGAAGTGGCAGGATTGGATGAGACATGGTATCCCCCATTCCATATAGGGACACCCCTTCAGTACCTCAGGCCGTAAAGGCAAATTGTGGCAGTAATCCTCAATAGTCTCCAACACTTATTCATAACACTTTTGAACATCATTTAGTTTCATCAGTAATCATGACTGACATGAGGAAGAGACCAACCAGAATGAGGATTGCTCAGCTAGACTGAAGTGAGTGGTGAAATGCTGAGGGATCCAACTGGCTAGTTACCGCTGAGGAAGCGCAGCTGTCAAGTGGACTCACGAGTGTGGTGAAGAGGTGCGGCAGAGAAGTGGCATAGAGAAGGCGAGACAGCATCTGGACTGGAGATGCATTCTCACTGGCAGAAGAAGAGATGCCGAAAAGTCATGCGAGGCAAAGGAGCTTAAAGCCAGCAAGGGAAGCCAAAGCAACAAAGAGGTAGGGAACCCTCTGTGTTGAACTTTCTGTATTAGTTTATTTGCTTCAATGTCATATGCTGTTCAAAAGGGAGATTATCTTTCACATATTCTGTATAGTAGCTAGAGTATTGTATTAAAGTATTCTTACCAGTATCTTTGTGATAAGGTTTAACCAATAATTTGCCTGAATTATGATGAATTGTGAGATCTAAAAAATGTATCTCTTCCTGATTGGCTGTATGTATGAAGTCTAACTTTTTACTACACTTGTTGAGTCATTCCATGAAAAAAAAAGGATTTCTTGTAAATCTCCTTCCGATATAACCAAATTGTCATCAATGTATCGCCACCATGATTTCAGTTGGTATTTGTAAGGGTTGGTGTCTAAGTAGATAATCCTTTTCTCAGACATTTTAAGGTACACATTTGCCAGCTTCGGTGCCATGCCTGCCCCCATTGCCGTACCCTCTATTTGTTGATAGATACTGCCAAGAAATTGATTTTCTTTTGTGAGAGCCATTTCTCTGCACCACATTAAGAATGATTTAGGGACAGGATGTCCAACTTTCCTTTGTTAGAGGGTTTCTTCAAGGACTTCCAATGTGTATCATTGTGGGATTTGTGTGTAGAGGGATTATATATTTAGCCCTAATAAGATTAACTTCGTTGGGTCATATTCATACCCTCCCTCTAATTGTATACACTTCTTGTGTCTTTTAGGTAAGATTTCATTTCTGATAGCAATCCACACATTTTACTACCACCTATAGACAGATTACCTCTTTGCCATCAGGTCACAACAAAACAAAATATTTCATGCAGTGAATGCAAAGCCTGGAACTTTCAAACTGCAATGGGATTAAAAAAGGCACATGTACCTTTTCTCGATGAACTACTGATGATTGTCACTTGAGAAAGCTGTGGTCATCTGTTGTGAAGCCTTCAATCAATGATTGATATGCGTAGCTCACAGGTCTCTTTTGTTTGCTAAGCCTAGTATTAGTATTATTATTATTAATATGGTATTTATTGAGCATGGACGTAGCTTTAGGAAGCAATGGAGTGCTTCACAACAAAAGGGGTAAGAACATGGTGGGAAGCAGAGAAACAACAGAGTGGGGAGCAAATGGCAGGGGGATTTTGGTAGCAATGGATCTTCACACAATCAGTGGAGGAAACAATTGGGAGCAGATCACTCAGTCTCAGGCAGAGTGGGGAATGGAAGTTGTGTGGAACTAGGTGTTAAGGAGGAGCCATTCATTGACAAGGAGGGTCATGAGCTCTTCCCAGACAGAAGGCCTGTTGTTGATGAGGAAATGGTTCCACAGTGTTGCTTTGTAGACAGAAAAGTCCTGCCTTCTGGTTCTTTCCTTCCTGCACCAGTGGAGTACAAGTCTGCGAATGTCCTTACTTCTGGTGGATCGTAGGCCTCTGGAGATGCTGAGTTCCTCCAGAGACCTATGACCCACCAAAAGTAAGGACATATGCAGGTCTAAACTCTACCGTGGAGATGCTGAGTTTTTTGTGATGTAGCTAGGGGCCTTCAGGGTGACAGCATTGTAGATGATGCAGCAAATGCAAAGATGTTATGGGCTTGCAGGGTTAAGTGGTTAAATTCATGGAGGCCTTTGATGCGATATGCTGCAGTATGCAGGACATATCTCAAAGGTGCCAGAGTAGTCACTGCAAGGCCAACATGCAGGTGGGAGAGGACCAATGCTTGGACAACAGATCTGAAGAAGTTTTCAGGGATGAAGGGTTTGATTTTCAGCTGGAGAGAAAGTTGATACAAAGCCATTTGTGTCTTTCTTGCTATGTGCTGTCTGAAGGAGAGGTGTCTATCGATGTCAAACCCAGTGGACCTGAAGCAGGTGGTCAACTCGGGTGGAGTAGGTAGTCGGCTCAGTTCGGCATCCATACTGCAGGTACATAGATCTCCCTCTTGACTGTACTACTACTACCAAGGAACATGGAGGGTCCTACAGAAGAGGTACACTGAATAGGAACATATAGATCTCACCCTGAAGATGGATTTTGAAGGAGCTATCTTGGTTTTGTTGTGAATATCACATGACATGTGTAAAAGTCCAAGCGTGAATGTTGTAAACACTGGATCTCAAGTGCATATTTTGTTGATCTGCGAACAATATTGTCCACTTTGAAGTGTTAATTACTATCGCACCTATATGTCAAAAAAAGGACGATGGTTTGCGATTTCTATGATTTTCTTTGACTATAATTTGATTAAAAAAAGAAGGGTTCCGACTCAGACTATTTGGTTTGATTTCTATGCCGGGACGACAATAAATGTGATTGTTTAAACCACAATAAGGAATTACAATTGATACAAATGTTCATGATATATGATTGTTATTAATGTGCTTTAGAGTAAGTTGAAACGGTGGAACGTTAAATTGAACGGTGATTCTCACTGTATGGAGGGAACGACAAAGATAACTACATTAACAGATATCGGGACAGTTGTCCCCCTAGGGGTGCATTATTGGGCCACTGTGTAGCGATACACATTTAAGCCCACGAGGTTAATAACAGAGAGCCAGCTCTGGATGTGAGGGTTTTTGGTGTTATTGGTAAGTAGTAGAAATTGAGTCTCGAATGGGTTGAGCGTCAGGTAAGTACTGGACATCCACAAATGGATCAGTGTGAGGTAGGCTTTGAGCCTGTGGATTTCCTCAATGGAGATATCTTGAGGAAGAGCTGCATATCATCTTCATATTGGTGGATGTGGTGGTTGTTTCAAGCGCGGAGGATTCCAAGCCGTGCCGTGCAAAAATTGAAGATCCCAGGGAGAGGATGTATCCATGCAGCACTCCCCACGTGATGGGTACAGTTGGTGATCTGGAAGAATCCATTTGTATGAACTTGTGGCGATTAGCAAGGTATGATTTGAACCAGCTGAGGATATTTTGTTGATCCCCATGCAGCAATGTAGATTGTTTGGTGGGCTACTTTGTCAAATGCTGCTAGGAGGTCAAGGAGAACCACGAGTCTAGGGTGACATCATCAAGGATTTTAAGGGTATCGTCGATCACCTTGATGGTAGCCATTTCTGTGCTGCATCTGGGTCTGAAGTCAGATTGGTAGGACATAAGGAAGGTGGTGGCTTTGATGTGCTGGAGGAGTTGTGTTGCTACTACATCCTCACAGATCTTACCTACAAAGGGAAGATGTGTGATGGAGCAGTTGTTTCTGGGGTCATTAGGGTCCAGTCTTGGGCGCAAAGGGATACTGGGCACCGGTAATGACACTGGTGCTGGTAATCCCTTTGCACCCTATTCCGAGGTCCCTTTGCGGGTCCTTCCCTTAACGCCTTGTATTACCAGGCATTAAGGACGGGACCCACAAAGGGATACCGGGGTCAATAATGGTACTGCAATTTGCGGTACCGTTATTGATGCCTTCCCCCTTTCCATTGAGCCCTATGGGGGCTCAAATGGGAATGGGGAAAGGCTTTACAAATGGGGTTTTACCGGTTCCGCCAAGGTCGGACTGGACCGGTAAATCCCCATACCACCAAGTCGGTGGTGGTACCGGTATTGGTGCTAGACATGGCGCTATTAGCGCCATGACTAGCACCAACCTCGGAATGAGGGCCTTGGCGTCTTGAGATGAGGGAGGATTTGGCCAATTTTGAGGGTCAAGGGGAAGGTGTCTTGAATTAGGGAGTTGTTGATAATTGTCAGGTAAGACAGGAATGCTTCAGTCAGAAAGGTCTTTTGTGGATTTTTTTGGGAGGATTTCAGAGTATTCCAGAGGACCATGTTTCAGACCTAGTTGGAATGTATTTCAATGTATTTCTAACACTATTTATATTGCCTTAGCTCATGTTGGTGAGGTTGTTCTGAATGGAGGGATCTTTGTTATAGGGAATTTTATGTTTCTTTGATTTAATATAGTTATTTTTGTCTCCAGACGGCCAAGCTAATAAACTGGGACTTTAAGTCTTGCTCCAATATGGAATATATGCAGGGTTGAATAGAAGTCAAGCCTTGATCCGCCACTCTCAGATTCATCACAATTATTATGCTTCACCATTAACAGCAGCCTATCCTTCCAAAAACGCATAGCCAAGAATGCCCAAAATTGCCTGGCTCCAAATCTCCATCCTTTGCAAAATCAAGCCCTTCATCCCACTACAGGGCTCCTGAACCATAGTGCAGGCCCTTGTGCTCCTTCACATTGATGTGTGGGAATGCCCTCCTCACAGGGTTCGCAGCTGCTCACTCGGCTCCCCTAAAAGGAGTCCACCATGCTGCATGCAGCACCTATTACTATAGGAGCGCATGCCCATCCTATGTGAACTACATTGACTTCCTCTAAATGCCAGGATACTATTCAGTTAGTTATAAGTAGCACTCCAATTTACCTGGTGGTAAAGCTTCCCACATCTGGTGCACACACTACTCATACAGCAATTGACCAACCTGTGCAAATCACAATTTGCCCACAAACAATCCTTCTCTTGGAACACCAACCCTCTGGGGCTTAATCCCGGTTATGGCTCAAAATGCACCTACAATTCTTTGATTTCACAAATCTCTCAAAATGTGGCTTTTTTCAACAACATAGGCATAGACCGTAATTTAGATGACATCTCTTTACTTGCTACCAAAACCTTGTACAACGCTCCACTGCTCTCATCGTAGGTCTGCACTTTAAGCAATGCAAATAATTTTAAAAAACAAATTGGTACTTTTGCCTATATTTGGTTATTGCACTTAGAGATCAACATTCTTACCTTTGAGGTATTAACAATAAAAACAAATCAATGATAATCAAAATGATCATAATGCTCATATTAATCATCCAGTACCTTCATCACCCAAGCCATCCACACCACCAAATGCACAATAAGATCACTGGAGAAAGAGTTACAAAAAATGATGATCCCCATTAGACCACATTCAAAAAGCCATTTAAGGAAAATAAAAACATATAGTTCTTAAAAAGCTCGTAGAGGTGGTCGTAGCCTTAGTGAGACTGGTGAGAAATCCATTAAGCATAAAAGAGTGCATTTAAGCCTGATGTTTGAGGTTTTCATGGTTGTCATGCTGTGCCTTGAAGAACGTGCTTTGGTTTCATTTACTGTAAGTCTCCGACTTTCTGAATATGTGAAATGATTGTAAAGGGAATTGCAGGTGAAATCCTGCATACATGCATACTCACAGGCCGGAATTGCCAACGAATCAGAAATGAGAAAAACATGTTGTGATGAATGACACACCTTACTTCAAACCTGTAGATGGCTATTCAACTTACAATGTTATTGTGAATAATTCTGTGCTACTCCTGTCCTATTAGTGACCCAAACTTAAAGAGATTTAAATCAACTCTTTGTGCATCGAAAAGCCCTCTCGAAGTGTATGTCATTAGTACCTCTGGTATAACTCAGATGTCATCATAGTAACTTCTTCATGAATTGTGAAGCCACCTCCAAGTACATGTCAAGGCAATACCAGAGTAACTTTATGAATCTGCCCATTTACCTTCGGCATTAACTGATAGCTGCTGTCAGAGTATAATTCGGTTAAATGTGTTGATACCACAATATTTTATAAAGAATCAACATATGTCGAATATTTTATAACAAAGTTTTAGAGAAAATGCACTTTTTTAAATGTTTTATTTACAGGGGAGGATGGGGTCTGCCCAAGCCCCCGTTTCCGACCCCTAAACACCCACCCCAACCGTTTCCCAAAAATATTTAACCCTTTACCCCACCCCTAAATGTATTCTTTATAAAAATGTTCGTTATAAAATATTTGATATATGTTCATTCTTTATAAAATATTCGATATAATGACTTCATACCATATACTTCTAGGTTTCATGACAAATATGCTTCTGGGTTTTCTTGTAAGCTAAGTCAGATATTGGAATTATTGGAACTGCTTACCTTTACTATGAATAGGCGTCCACTGGTGCAGTCCATTCTTGTAAGGCACAGTATCAAATTCACTGCATTGCATTTGTCGAAAGGTTGGCCTGTCTTTGGGACATGGCAGAACTTTACACATGCGATAGCGTTTTCTTTCCCCTGTGCAATACTTTCCTCCAAATTTCGGCCTGTGGGGCAGAAATGATAGTTCAGCAGAATATACATAATTCACCATAACCTTACAATTATAGTACTGATAAATCTATGGAAATTAAACACGTATGCCGACCATTCAATGCAAGGCCCAAACACATTCGACTTTAAGTGACATCTATACTACATGGCTTCCTCCAAGAAAAACATGAAACATCGTATTAATTAATGTCTAGTTTAAAGCGAGCTGCATTGTCTTTTCTTAAACTTGATCACGTGGGAGTTTCACAGAGAGAGTGTTGGTAAGGTCGCTGATGTCTGCTTTTCGATCCATACGAAAGTGAGTTTTCCCTATAGAGATTATTGTAGGTGGAGCATCATTGCATAACATAGAGATGTCTGCTGTAGCACCTTCTTTACTCCACTAATCCTTTGTTTGTGCGTGTTGCACCTCTTGCATTCAGTAAAGGGTAGACACTGATTTAATCAGTATCTTTTCACAGGTCACTGGCGTCCCTGGCTACTCTTGGATTGGAATCCCGATCGTGATAATTCATAATGCGGTCAATTATGGGTCTAGTGTTAGCCCACATTGAGGGTCTGGGCCCCCAAGCTCTGTGCATCCATTTGACTATGAATATTTTGGAAAGTTGTAATAATGGGAATAGTTGCTGAATCAGTGTCTGGATTAAACTCCCCATTTCAAATCATCCCTTCTCTGGGATCATCAATGAAGCCAGGCTAAATTAGGTGAATTGTTTAGCCTGACCACAATCTCTCCTACTGTGGCAGTAGTGTGCTGCAGTGGCTGCACTCTGTTTTTCACCTCTTGTTCTGAAAAAAGATCTAACTATATGGCCACTGAACCAGTCTTGTTTGACAGTTCTCTATCTTTTCATGGAGTTCAGCACTCTGCAAGGGAGCAGCAGTTTTTTATTTGTTGTGTGTAAATGGTTTCTCACAAACACTATTACATTACAAAAGCATTTGACAAACAACACATATAAAAGTAGTCTCATCATACAATCACCATTGTTCCCCAAAAGATTTTAGAATTCATATGTATCCTATCATAAAATGACATACTCTAACATACATAGCATTTTGGTGCTGGACTGCCCCAGGGCAGGACAAAGACTGATATGTTTGGGATATTTCTTCTCTGTGAAAGATAGTGAGCTAAAGACTCCGGGTAAGTCTCTCGTAACCAGGACTAATGTCTGGCAGAGGGACTCCCAGGACCCCCCTTGTTAATTTGCATATTCAAGTAACTTTGGGTCTCAGCCTAAGTTACTAGGGGAATCCAGACGTGGACCCCTTGCTCGCTGCTCTTAGAGAGGCACAGCTCCTCCCTACTGATGAGGTCCAACCAGACCGAAACACGTGTCTGGGGATGCTGTTGGTACTCTTGTTCAGAGGAGAATTGCCTAGCATTTCGGTGCTGGACTGCCCCAGGGCAGGACAAAGACTGATATGTTTGGGATATTTCTTCTCTTTGAAAGATAGTGAGCTAAAGACTCTGGGTATGTCTCTCGTAACCAGGACTAATGTCTGGCAGAGGGACTCCCAGGACCCCCCTGGTTAATTTGCATACTCTAACATACCAACATAATTAAAATTCAAAATTAATAGTACATAATATACAACACAATCAAACATTTTATTTATAAGCAGTGAACTCTAGACCCAATAAAAACAGACATAAACATTTATGTGAATTCCAAGTTGATAAAATCTGTAAATATAACCACATATCATCTTTGGACAAATACTCCAAATTTCAAACAACAATCTTTAAAAAAGAAATCCCTAAATACTCTCACAGTTAGGCAACCATTTATTTTAATGTTTCCACATCATTTTTGCAATGTCTAAAGCTATTGTTTATAACCAACTTTCTTTAGTGGGTAGAAGATTTAACCTAAAACAAAGCAACACATTGCAACATGTTTTTGATGGAAATTAAAACAAATGTACCTACTTGTAAACTCACCGATCTTATATTTTGCCAGACTTTTTTACTACCTCCTTAAAATCTAGCTAATATTTATCGAGCCAGGATTTGTAATTTACAAGGTACCAGTCACTACCATTCTGCTCCACTGTTTTCAATTCTGCAAATAGGAAGCATCGTGGTGCAAATACAAGTTTGTTACATAAGATTTTGTTTCCATAACATACGAGCATTCAGGGAAATAAGGCCCAGCTCAAATCTTAGCGCAGCCATTGGAATAGAAGAAGGTAAGGTGAGCACCTTTTTCCAAATTAAAACTTCAATCACTGTAAAATCAAACTCCTCCAGCAAATGGTGATTTCTACTAAATCAGAGCATGCACCACCTTAGCTTCATTGAACCTGCGCACTGGAAGCCGTGTGAATTCATCAAATCTGTGATGAAAATGCTTCATCTGGATAGCTAAGCAGTTAGCTTTTCTTTCAGGTAATTCACCAACCCGTTCTTATTCGGTTGGGCTGTAATGAAAAAAAACAGGTACTTGAACTCTGGCACTATCTGTAGTTTGCAGTCCTCAATCTACCAAGCATGTTTTTTCTACGCCCCTTTTAGACTGTAATAATTGGTTTTCCTTACATTCATGTTTAAATCATTTTTTCTACAAAACTTTTCAAAGTCCCACAATACTCTTTGCAGTCCTACGTCAGTTCTATCCAGCAGAACCAGATCATCCATGTAGGAAATCCATGCAATATTGTACTTAATAATTACTGGTGAAATGAAGGCTGCCTCCTTAATCGAACCCCTAAGGTCAGCCACATATTATTGAACAATACCGGGGCTATTATGCAACCCAGTTAGTATTTTTTTGCATATAAACACCTTCTTGATTCAATCGTACTTTTATGGTGGTGTCAGAGTGCAGATGTATCACGATTTTCAAGTCCCAAGTCCCTCAGCTTGATCCATAGGCGACCTCAATTTACACAGTCAAAAGCCAAAGAGAAGTCAATCATGGCAGCAAATATACTGCAGTCTTTTTGTGACCAGGCCCTTCTCTGTACCTGGTCAACCATGTACCCCGCCGTGATTGTACGTTTAAGGATTTTAATCAGGCGATGCACTCTGCTCTCGGACTAGTGTACAGCACAATGGAAAAATGTATTTGCTATATGGATTCAATTATTTGAAAAATATACCACTCGTATCATACCCCTTACTTAAAATACCCGGGGTCACGCTGGACCAGGAATCAGGCTGGTTTGTAAAAGGTATTTATTTATTTATTTATGTAAGATCAAAATCACAATATATATATTAATATGTAAACAACAATCACCAATGGGGTGACAGAACACAGAATGATATCTTTAATACACTAGGACTAAGGAATGAGCAAAACAAATGCAGCTCAGAAAATAATACTTTTGTGTTGGTTTAGGATCAGATAGCACAATGGTTAGAAATTCCCCCTGCAACACCCCTCAACCCACCAATAAGCACATTTTAATAAATGTGAGAAGATAGCAGGTATTCAGAAATAGTACAGGTCACAGTGTCTCACTTCCCCCTTCCCTGCTTACACAGAAAGAAAAAACAAATAGGGCTTATCAGCTGTCAGGATGACTTTTAAAGTGGCTGAGCAAGAACTCTAAATGTCTGGAAAAATGCTCAAATTGTAGTAAATTCCTATGGGAGCCGCTTTGAACAGTTGCACACAAGCATATGCAATGATTTAGTCAGCAGAAAACATTTGCAATCTTAAAATCCAAGTCGGAAGCAGTTTAAATCTATTTTACACGTGTACAATTTCTCTGGATTTTAAAATCGCGGCTAACTTTCCTGTGCGCAATATTCACGATAACAGGAGAACCACACTGTTTTGGATACTATGGATAGCTGAGGATGGTAGGTACAAGTAGAAGTTGAAATTCCATTTCTATCACAAAAACGGAGGGAGTTATAGAGGGTTTAGTAAAGGTCGTTTTTGCGAGATAGGCGCAAGAATGGAAAGAGGCTTTAGTTTTAAAATTGGAAAAATATTTACTATGGATTAGAGCATCCCTGCTAAGCCACCCTGATGGCACAACGTAAGAGTCAGGAGTGATTTGCGACTCAGTCCTGGTTCCTCGCTGTCCACTGTGGAGCGCTAGGCTGGTCACTCGAATGAAATTAATAGATCAAAGTTGACAACATGACTAGGAAAAGGATGCTTTTACAGAAAGACAGAATAAGATTTCACTACAGATTTTAACAATATTGCTGATTATGGAAGTAATGATAGCTCAGACGTTGGGAGGGGAAAAGATAATGCACAGGAATCAACAGTTTCTAGCTTCCTGTTAATACTCACAAAATAAAAGTCAGCATTCTGGACCGCCAGGATTCTGGACCATTGAATCGGATCTATCAGGGACTGACAGCTGGGCACATCGGAATGGACAGGGACAGCAAGGCGTTCTGGTCACAGCACGGCAGAGGACTGGACGGGATCTGCCCTTCTTGTTTCTGAGGATATTTCAATTTAGCAGGCAAGCATTAACAGCACGCCTGCCTGGCTGTATTATGATGCTTCCCCTAGGCTTTTGGGGTTCTGTTCAAGAATTTGAGGCCTAGCTGAGAATGTTTTAGCTATGCAATAGGCCTTTGCTTTGCCAAGTTTCTGGAGTCTGGAACAAGGAAGATGCAGATTTCTGCAGCACCGCGCTCTGCCAGCAGTCATGAGAGTGAGTGGATCTGTCTGTCTCTTATTTGTTGTCAGCTGTCTCTATTTATGCTATAAAATGACATCATAAAGAGGGTGTGTGGGCCGGCTTAGCTAAGCTTGTCCCTTTGAGCTGGGATAGGGTCAACACTTCATCTCCACCTTGCAATTTGAGTGATTGGATCAAGGCTGGGTGATGTCAGGTTTTATGATTTGCTTTACAGTCCTCTGAGAACTCCCTTCATCCCCTGGTCTGATTTTGTATTAAATGTACATTTCTACATTGGTCACCTTTATACAAATCACCCATAAAGATGCCATATTTTACATAGCAGCTATTCCTCAAAACCCTGCAGTGGTGGAATCTTGTCTCCCCTTTCTACAGAATTTTACCCTTTTCCCTATGAACACACTTTCCAATTTGTAAGCAAATTTCCACAAATGTGCGTGTTTGTCATAGGGATATGCATGTAAAATTTCACAATACTACAAGTAATACATTTTGCATAAAACCACATATCTTGCCATTCTTGTCCAGAACATGTGTCACAGTTCTGCCGCCTCTTTACACGTGCAGCCAGAAATTAAATTAACAACTCTGTCTTGTTTATATTTTTCACCATTTTGAATAGCAAGTTATAAGTCTTTTAAAAAGTGTTCTTTGTTCATGTTTAGCAACAGATGGTCGCTTGGCTCCGCCTCTTTTTGTGTCCCTGCAGTCCAAGGCATCTCCCTCCTGGCTTCTTCCTTCTGGAAGCCATTTATGGCCCTTTTCACACTTCCAATTTCCTGGGCTGCAACTTTGTCAGTGTTCCTTTGCTCTCTGTAGACAAGATTCTGTCCCAAACTGAAATTAACACCTCCCTGTGAGTTTCTGCTGAGAGGAAGGCCCCCCTTCTGGGAGAGAAACCGGCTTTTCCAGTTCTGGCAGCCCCAACCAGGCTAATTAACTATTAAATCCAGCAAAACTGACTTTGTTGCATCAAACATACAAATCCATTTCTTTCTTGGCCTTAAAATCTGTGGAATCAAAAAACACAACTAAACTCTGTATTCCTTTTTGGCAACAATCCTGTTTATGTTTGTTATTTCAGCAGATTTTGAGTTTTAGGTCATTTTAGAGCTTTCTCAGTCCTCTCTGACAGCTGTCATTGAGGCGGCCCAGGTTTTGGCATATGCTGTCAGTTTTCAGACAAACCAGTTTTCTGATTAATGTTTTTCCCTTCATATTAGGACTTTTTATGTTTACAATGCTTTATTAGATACATGAATTTTAGCACCAGGCAAGATTTTAAATGTTGACAAGTGTTGTGTTATAGGCATTTTGTAGTTTTTAGCAACAAAGCAAATGACATTTGTAGGCACATTTTGGGGTTTCATTTGCACAGTATTGCTTCTCTATCTGAATTCTGTTTGCTGGTCATGGAGCCCACAGGCACCTTTTCTGCAGGGTGTGCTCTATTCCCCCGCACATGCACCATGGGTGGCAGGTTGTGAATCCATCTTTTTGTGTGCTGAAGCACACGGTTTTGGTAGGTTTTTTGTAGGTTTTTGGCATGCACAAGGGTTTTGCCGCCAATGTTGCTGTTTCTTTCCCCATAACTGGCAGGGTGATGCTGCATAGCACAGAGAAGTGGGTCAATACATCCCACAGTACCTACTGCTGCCCGAAAATGCACCTGATCGAGGGACAAGATGTTATTTGTTTCCACCCATATGTTAATCTTATTAAGAATAACTGAGGTGTAGATTTCAGAATCCACATCCAGAAGGGGTGTCAGGTGGCACTTTAATAGATCAGCCCTTTTGTCTTTTTGTAAATTGTTACTATATTTGACTGCTTGCAACTTTCCTAGGTTTGTTCCAACCTGATGATTTATTGGAATATATTGCTTAATATTTTCCCCACACTTAAGGGTAATGTTTCAGGATCATGTTACAAATGCCCAGGGCTCTAGGTCAAAATATTATATTACTTTTTTGTATAATCCTGTGAACGGATTCCTGATTTATATAAAGACTACACTTCAGAGATTACATCTTAATCTCATTTTCAGCTCCCCCATGTCAGGCTCCATAAACTGCTTATAGTAGTTTACCCAAGTTATTTCTGCTATCGGATATGACTGTACCAATGCCTGGATATTGTCCATATTATTGAGCAACTTCCAGCAATTGGCATCCTTTTTCTGACTTATACAGGTCAACATGCTTTCTCCTTCAGCCTCATATTGAGCCCCAATGTACATTCTTAATGTTTTTTTTTGTAGGGCTGTTTTGGCCTCTTTTTTTTTTTTTTTTTTTCTGTCACCAAGTTGATCTTAAACCATTTTAAGCCTGCTAGTGAGATATTTTAAGAGCTTGAATTTTTTTTACTGTGAAATTACTTCTTTGTAGTTGGGCATTTCTTATCTTCCTTCAATAAATTCAAATGATTTTTAATAATGATTGGAAAGCTTCTCTGTGGGAGGAGGGGGTCTTGGAGCCCCGCGCCTCCCTCCATTCTGAGACAACACACTTTGTGGATAGGCCATGATGCGACTGCTTTGGGTTCAGGCCCCGGCCCCAGAGCACTCGTAAGGGAATACCCTTAGGAACTGTGACCCCCTGATAACAGCCTAAACTAATGTTGAACCAGACTCCATTTTGTGTGTCACCGACTCCATTGTGTTGGATCATAATGGCAGGTCAGGTATGGCAATTAGAACGCAGGCAGCTCTCCCCGCAAGGCATGCACAGCGAACAAGCTACTCCCCCCAGACTCCTCCCCTCTGTCATCTCTGCAGCCGTCTGGTTCTCATGGGAGACTAGCCACGCGATTGCTAAAAACTTTGCACTGTATCTTCTGTCTTCCGTCTTACCTCATTGACCCTGCCGAGTCCCAGCTCAAGGCCTGGCAGCAGAATGCCATTCATCTCTATAAACCTGCCCCCATCGTGAAGACCCAGGCCATAAAGAAGACCATGCCCATATCCTTTGAACATGTTCAAGCAGCCAGGAATGACACTTGAGTATGCGTTGTTTGCTCGTGCCATAATATGAGAAAATCTATGTGTCTTTCTGCGCGCAATCAGAATAGGTTGCTTATGAATTGTTTCCATTGCATGCAGAATAACATTTGTATAATCGAAACAATCACATTAGATTCTAGCCATATAAGTGTGATGTGGATTAACATGCATTATGAAGTTTAATAGAAATGGATTGTAATAACTAAAATTCATAACAGAACATAACACTGTATATGCCAGTACAAGGCCACCTTGTTTTGAGCTCAATGTAAATACATGCAGTACATCATGTAGATGCCATTTAGTAGGCGAATGCCATAATTAGTACAACTTTGCCATAGTAATAATAAGCATTAGGGCCGGCATGTAAAGAATCTGATAATGAACTGTTAATAGTATAGAAAATAATCTGTGTACACACGGATTATTATCTCAGAGGACTCAGAGTAGTATTTTAGGGGTCTCAGAGGACTCAGAGTAGTATTTTAGAAACGCTTCTTACCCACTTTCCTCTTTCTCTTCCTTCTTTAAAAACCTGGATAAGTACAAGGTGAACAGGGCAAGCTTTTTAAGATAGTGGGGGATATGAATCTGGAAGAGATATAGACAGAAGTTAAGGGTGTTAGGTATTACAAGGGAAAAAGGGAAAGGGAATTTATGTGGTCTGTGCAATTTGTCGTATGTGTTATGTGTCAAGGTGTTGTTCATGTCTGTGATTACTAACTATAGTATTATAAAATGTTTTGACAAGATTTGTGTATTGACATAGTTTGCAAAAGTTGAGATTTGAAAGAACGGTTTAAAACTCAAGGCGCTGATATAGTGAAGTGATTATCAAAGAGGTGTAAAGTTGATATGATTTTGCCTGGTTGAAAAATGTACGAGTTAATGCAATGGGTACAGAGACACCTTTAGCCCATATCTGTAAAACTCTGCCAGGGTATGCAGAAAAGATTATTAAATACCACAACCAGTGGGTCATGGAATTAAGGGGAGAAGGACTGCTCCAAGTGTGGCCCTAAGGAGGGTCCTTTGAAAGGCTGTGCTAGATATGGTTGTTACATGCTTGTTCATTAAATATAAAGGGAAGCAATTGCAGAATAGGAGGGAGATATTGGATTTATGGCGGCTGTTCGAAGAAGTCCCACTCATGTCCCTTTGCACCCCCACCCCACAGCAGTGCGTGGCACCTGCCAGCAGGCCCCCACTCATGTCCCACTCATGTCCCCCTGCAGCCCCACCCCCCAGCAGTGCGGGGCACCTGCCAGCAGGCCCCTACTCTTGTCCCTTGCACCCCCCAGCAGTGGAGGGCACCTGCCAGCAGGTCCCCACTCATGTCCCCTTGCACCCCCACCCCCCAGCAGGGCAGGGCACCTGCCAGCAGGCCCCCACTCATGCCCCCTTGCACCCTCACCCCCCAGCAGTGCGGGGCACCTGCCAGCAGGCCCCCACTCATGTCCCCTTGCACCCCCACCCCCCAGCAGTGCAGGGCACCTGCCAGCAGGCCCCCACTCATGTCCCCCACAACATGTCATCACGATCCACAATCATGGGCCTAATGGCCACCCAAATCCCATTCCACGCCACCCCAGTCGAAACACACAACCAAGTATTACATACACCCCACATTGAAATCCCCTTCACATGAAACATCCCAAATGGCAAGTATGCACATCAATACATGTCCATCACACACACACAATGGGTGCAAGTGAATGAGAAAACATGCATCGTGACATGCAGGAAACCAAGGAAAGCATACCACACAATGAAGTATCAAATAAAAATGTATTAGACACAAAAGCACGGGAATGAAATGAAATCACACAATAATGTAAATAATATATAAAAAGCTGCATGTCCAAAATATGAAAAAGATGTGTAAAACCAGAATAAAAATCAATCCAAAAACAAATGAGTCCAAAGAGTCTATCCGTCAAATCAAATCCAAAGTGAAAAAAGAAAATCTGTTGATCCATGGTTAAAAAAATGGCAAATGAAGTGAAATCCATTGTGGAACTATATACAAAGTACAAATCCAGGGTCCATGAGCCCAACCAATGGCTCACTTTCTGATTTCCCGGACCCGTGCATCATCGAACTCCTGCTCGATGTCCCAGGGGCGTTCCTCTTTCATGGCCCCGAGGGTTCACAGGGACGATGACATCTGGACCTCCAGGTCCCTGCAAATGGCCTTGAGGCACTCGGGCCGCCTCAGGGCCCTATGCATGGAGTTCTCCACCCTGACCATCGTGAGCCGTGCCTCTTCTGCCCGCTGCCGCTCCGCATCTATAGCATGGCCCAACCGCTGCCATACGAAAGGCACTTCCCATCCTGGGTCCTCCTGCCCTCTGGCTGATGCCTGCCCCTTCGATGTTGAAGGCCCCGAGCCATCATGGCTCCCACCTTGTTGTTGCTGCTGCTGTGCCTCTGCCTGTGCCCTGGCTCCTGCTGACTGCACATCCTCCTCTGGCTGGGGTGCAGTTGTTGATGTGGCCACCCCTGCTGGACGCCCGACTCCCGACTGTGGCAGGGATGTGTCCTCCACCAGCCTGGCCGCAGGGTGAGAGGCAGCTCCAAAGGGCACCCAGGAGACACATGGGTGGGAAGATGGCACAGAGGACGACTGGTGCATAGGGGGTTCAGTTGAGGAGGGGGTCGGAACAAGGTCCAGAAAAGGGAGGAATCCGGCCCTGGAGAGCTGTCCCAGTGGGTCAATGTGGTCAACGAGCCATGCGAGAAGACGTGCAGTCTCCTCATGAAAAGACTGCAGGTCAGCTCACATGGCACGTTGACGCAATGCCACTCCACCCAGGACAGGCTCAACCGGTGCTGGATAGCCACTTCCGCAGGGAGAGGAAGGCCAGTTAGTGTAAGCCGGTCCCCTCCCTGAGAACGGGTCTGGATGTAGGCATCCCTGCTGGTGCGGGATGATGCAGTGACAGGATCGGGGACAGGATTACACACAGGCACCTCTGCGGCAGCCTGTGCTGCCTCCTGTCCCTGCCCCTGCACTGCACCACTAGCACCAGTGGAATCCCCACCTCCAGACCCCGTCTCTGTCCCTTGCATGGCCTCCTCCTCTACCAAACCCCCCACCAACCTGGATGACTCCATGGCATCTTCCTCCATCGGGCCCTGTGGGGTCTCAGCTGCCCCTTCTGCTGCCGAGGAGTCCAACTCCGACCTCTGCCTCTTGGACCTACCCTCGGCAGCTGCAGCCTGGGACGCGGCACCAGACTCCTCACTCCCCAACGAGATCACAACCTGGGAGGGGAGCCGGGCCTTGCGTCTCTGGCTGGCGGTGCGATCCCTGCCACTGGGCTCCACAGCACCCTCTCCGCCCTCTTCATCAGTTGATGCTGCAGACAGGGAGAGATAGGAGACAGGCATCAGGGCACTGTACAATGGACTGATACACACATGACAGTTCCACATGAGTGGCAGTGTCAAACCTCAGACATGGCATCACAATCCCCAACACACATGTCATTTGATATCACACACATGAGCACAGCCATATCCCAACGGCCAGCACCATCCATACACATACAACAGCATGAGCAGCCAAAGATGAGCCAGACATCACATGAAACACAGGGAGTGCACTAGACATGTACACACGCCACCACACTTACATGCATGTGTACACCTCCACCAACTGTCACAGTGATGAGATTGGCATCCATGTCACATCTGGCAATCAGCCTTCTACATATCAGTGTCACATACATCCATGTTGCATCACTGTTGCACCCTTGTCAAATACACACACATGCACATGTACACGGTGCATATACATGCAGCTGGAACCAACATCCATGTGTGACACCACTACCATGCCATCTTACATACACAGTCATTCAAACATGTGTGCTCATACATATGCATTTGGCCTGCATGCTTACCCACACATACACCATCCATGTGTCTCACACATGCGAGGACTCACGTGTGTTAGCCTCACAGCCCTATACATACACATCCATACATGGCCCTACAAAACCACATGTGCAACCTGCACACTTCTGGCACACCATCACATGCACAGCTTCCAATCAGTATGCATGTACACTTACCGCTCGACTCCAGACGGGTCTGCCTCTCAAGGACCTGGACGTGGAGCGCTGGGCATATGCGTTCCAGGACCCTCATCTGGTGTTCTGACAGGTGGGCCCGGCGTCCCTTAGCATCGGCTGCCTTCAAGAGGTGCCGGGCCTTGTTGAGGGTCCTGGACCTGAAGTCCTCCCAGCGCTTCTTGACATGTTGGAATTTGCGGACTGCCACCCCCTCCGCGTTGATGGAAGTCACGATGTCCGTCCAGATCCTGGTCCATCCTTCCTTGTCCGCGCGCGAACTTCCGAAGAGGGCATCATACTGCCCCAGGACTTGCTCCACCAGGACACCAACTTCGGTGGCAGTGAAGCTGGTGGCCCTCTGCCTCTCTGGCTGGGGGTTGCCAGTGGTCTCAGATGGTGGTGTGCCCGACATGGCAACCCCAAAGGGAGGTGTGGGCGGGCAACTGGGTCCTGGGGCTGGGCTGTGGAGTGATGATATCCCAGTCGGGAGTCTTCAGTTCCAGCAGGGGTGGTCACAGCAACTGCACCCCTGGCTGATGTGCAGGCAGCAAATAGCAGGGCACGTGGGCAGCAGGCAGGCAGCAGCAGATGGCAGGTGGGAGCGTGCTCGGGGCTCTGGGAGGAAGGAAAATGGCATTCACGGCAGGAGCGTGGTCTTCCGTGTGTTTTCGCATGGCCAGCTTGATACGGAGTGATTTGGCACGTGAAAATCTTGCATGTCAGCGTGTAATTCGAGGAAAGACCCTTAGCGCGTGAGCACGTCAGCGATTTCATTGAACCAAAGGCCCTTCTCGTGTAAGCGCTTCTGTGACGTGAGGCGCGGGGCGTGCGCGGGCGTTTCCCCCGTGACGTGGGCACAGTGGATTAGCGCGCGCAGGAAAAAAATGCACGTCCCCGTGTGAATGCGTGTAATCCGAGGAAAGGGCCTACGTGCGTAAGTAACGTGACACGCGCGGGCGTTTCCCCCAGCATGGGTTAAAGGTGAGCGGGGCCAGCAGTTCGCTGTACGTGCCTTTCGTGGAGACCGACGTGTGTTGCTGCTTCCTTTTGTTTCGCGCACCATCACAACTTCACAGCTATCAAGGACGTATCTCTTCTTTTGGTGGGGGTTTTGGCTACGCATGTTTTTCTGCATCGCGCTAGTCAGACGCTTGAGTCGCGCATGCTATTTTTCCCACTGCAGGTGCCCCTGTGTATCGCACCATTTTTGATGTCATAGTAGCCTGCGTGTCCC